>NC_137819.1:5371622-5661622 GCF_963921795.1 Nannobrachium achirus | reverse complement strand
CCTACGCATCTATTTGACTCATACGTGCGGCTGATCTGGCGGCGGGGCGGCGGAAACGAGCCCTGACAGTTACATTTCAACATCACATTACCCAAAGAATAATAAATAATAGATTCGGAATGGCAGGGTCTTTAACCAAAAGGTTGAAACACCGGTATTCCGACACGTCGGCTTTCCGACCATTTTTACAATCGGAATGGCGGGGTCAATAGAAAAGGGGGGACACCCCCCCATTCCGCCTAATTGAAGTCAACGGTCGGAGTGCCGACATGTCGGAGTGCCGACGTGAAATCCTATGAATGTACTTAGAACGTAACCAGGCACTACTTAACTACATTTCTCTCAGACATGTACTCATAGTAGATCTACAAGCTCACAGCGCGGCACTCAGACATACAACAATGTGCTTTCAGCTAATGGATATAACGTCATTTACTGTGCTATATACTGTATTACAAAATCATGTCATGGTGGTGCCGTTAGCTGGGCAACATTTCATGAAGTGTCACTTAAGACCAGGCACGTGCAGAGATAGATCAGAATGGGGGTTTGAGCATTTTCCATTTTCAAATTAGTTTCAATGGTGCCTCTTAGATTTGAGCACCTGCCCCTTCAAATCTCTCTGTACGTACCTGCTTTTGATGATCATGTAAAAGGAGTCACACACATGTTCCCGGTGGTCTTTCGTTAGAACGCTTCAGAAAGACCCCCTGTCCGTCTTGCTAGGACAGGAGAAAATAATCTATTCATTTCAGAACGCTGTGAAGAAGATTGTGCTGTTTTCTGAGGAGAAACGCTTGTGAACTTTGAAATAAAAACATCAAGATCTGAGAAGTTGTCTGGACATCCCTTCATAATTTTTTCTGTCAGATGCAATAAAAACAATCTGTCCTGGTTTTTCTGTCCCACTGGGATTAAACTAATTAAAACATGTATTTTCGGGGGGAAACCCCCTGTTTTGCAATGTAAATACTGTACTTTTGTGTTCCCTTTTTATTAATATCACGTAGATGTTTATATTTTGGTACTTTAAATAGCAATAATGAGGCTATGAAAAATATTTCCACCCCCATTCACTTCTATTATCAAAACAATCTGCCCTGGCTTTTTCGTCCCACCTATAACAGAGCAAAATGGGGTGGGATTTGACAAAGAGTGGATTCAGTCACCAGTGATATGTCTGTTGACATCTACATTAAATGACTGGTCTGACACATGGTGGAAAGACATTCAGACATTAAAAATAACCAGAACCAATGCAAAGACTTGGAAGTTCTTTATATTGGGATGGTATCAGCTCTCAAATCAGCAGACACTGCGGGCCGCATTAAGTGAAAGTGGGGGCCGCATGTGGCCCCCGGGCCACCAGTTGCCAATGTATGGCCTATAGGCTATTTATTTTGGAAAATGATCGCATCTTGCTTCTTCGTGGGCAATGTTATATGACGTCTAACACTTGTGGGGTTGTGGCTAACAGTATGTGCATATTTATTTACTAATCAATCGATTCAATCAATTTGGAAAAGCTTAGATTTCATTAAAGTTTCTTTAAATTGATTTATGAGTTCCAATATGGCTTGAGAATCCCATTCCACTGAGGCACACATATTGAGGCCTGGTCTATCAGTCTTGATAGATAGAGCAACAGTATAAGCTGGATGTTCATAATTACAAAACCAGAGGCAGCTCCACAGATGATGTCCAACCCAGATTTGGCACGAATGCTGTATGCCGCTAAAATGTGAAAAGCCCTACCGAATGCCTTGAAGGAATGTAAATCCCTAGCTTCCTTTAAAACAGCACTGAAAAGCCGTCTGGAAACTGTACTTTTTCCTATGCAAACTTCAAATAAATTATTCAATCAACAATCAAATCAATCAATCAATCAGTCCGTCAATTAATCTATTTAAACTATTTATCTATTACTAGTAAGACACCTGAGGGTGGAATGCGACCTCAGGGTGACACAATTCTTGACTATCTGGCCAACCACAGCGTTTCTCTGACGATTCTAGTTGTTGTCATTCTGGGGGGAGTTTGTTCATGTTTTGTGAGGGTATCAACCCTAGGAGACACAGGGAGAACATGCAAACTCCACACAGAAAGGCCCTATCGCCAACCCCACCTAGGGTGTGAGCGATAGGGCCTAAACATTGAGATGTGGAGAACACTATATATGGAGATAGTCCAGTCCATCATGTCATATGGGACTACCGTCATAGACAGTAGCCATTGTTAGGCCGGAGTCTATGGCTGTCTGTCTGACTGTCTGTACAGGAAGTGATGTCACATGACATACTTTTTATGCCCATATATGAGTCATTCTGTACCACATCTCCATGTTTAGGCCAAACAGGTTCGCTCCATTTCTCCATGTATAGGTCCAAATGCCCAAAGTCGAGCTTGACAAGGAGGATACCGTACATTGTACCTCATCCACCCTTTCTTCTCTCTCCTTTTGGTTTTCTCCTCTCTCCTTTATCCTCCTCCTCCTTTTTTTCTTTTTTATTCTTCTCTTTTTTTTCACAACCGCCCTCATATTTACTTTAGAAATATATATTAAATTCTAAGAACGTTTCGAGTACCAGTTTGATACAAGAGCGAATAAGCGCTACACTTCTGGAATCCTGTGCGTCGACTTAAAGTCGGATCCAGGCCTAAAAACTTTATCTATCCGCCCCGTTGCCACCTCCTTGTTACATTTTCTTTTCTGAGACACATTGTACCTCATCCACCCTTTCTTCTCTCTCCTTTTGGTTTCTTTATCCTCCTCCTCCTTTTTTTGTCTTTTTTATTCTTCTCTTTTTTTGTCTTTCTTAGTCTTGTGTATCCTTCTCTTTTTTTAGTCTTTCGTGTAGCCTCCCCGTACAGGAAGTGATGTCACCACTCGCTGACATCACACTGACATCACTCCCTGTACAGAAGGAAGGTTACAGAAGGAAGGTTACGGAAGGAAGGAAGGAAGGTCACTCAAGTGACAAGGTTTTTCAGGGTAAATGCGACCTTTGGTCGCAATTACGGTATTAAGTAGAACACTTTAATACCGGTATGTGAAAAATAGATTTGACTTTAAGCATACAATAAAGAAGACATTAGAAAACAAGCACCCAACAAATAACCTCTCAACCTCCATTCATGATTCATTGTAGTAATGCTGTAAAAATCCACATGGGGGCAATGAATGAACATCACATGGAAACAGAGACGTGCAGTGTGATCAAATTCAATAGGGCTATTATTATTACACACACATGCACCATGCATGCCTATAGCTATACACACGCACGCCCACACACACCAAATGGCAGCTTTCAATTTCTGAGAAAAGAATGTAAATAAAAAGTTATGTTTTTTATGTGTCTTATAAACCCCTTTGTTTACTCTATAACAGTCAGTTCACATGTCAGTTGTTATGCTCAGTCTAATCAGAGTGGTTCTAGAACAGGGGTGGGCAAATTTGATGATTGAGAGGGCCACTACATGTTCACACTCACTCCAGAGGGCCACAATGCATATACATAGCAAAAATAGCCGATCTACAAGCTCAAAACGCGTTGCAGGGCGACGCGTTTTGAGCTTGTAGATCTACTATTTTTTGCTATTTTTGAATTGGAATCCCAAAAAGTTACTTTATTTTTTCTTCTTTTGTTTTAAAATTTCAAATGCATGTATATGTTCTTATGTTAACTTTATGAACTTAAATACAAAAACAATAGACATAAAAATTCAATAACATTTTAATACTAGTCATTTAGCTACTAATATAGACTGAAGTAATTAAAGCTGGTCATTTTTTCCATGTTTGGAATTGTAACAGCTGAAATCAATAATATATCAGTACTCCAATATTAACCTGCGGGCCGCATTAAGTGAAGGTGGGGTGGGGGCCGCATGTGGCCCCTGGGCTGCCAGTTGCCCATGTATGTTCTAGAACATCATCAGTAATACAACTGGTGATAGTGTGGGGCCTTAAGGGGAGCAAATGCTAATTTCGTGCAATTTTGTCTTAAAGCGCCAAATTTTGCACAGATGTAGCCCAGGGCTTGCTCTAATGATTTAGCTAGGGCGCCCGAGTCTGCGACCTTCGGGGTCGCCACAGCGGCCAAATCAAGTTGGGCTCCCATTGACTTTCTATACAGGAGGAAAATACCCAGAAAAGGATTTTTTTTCTGGGTATTTAAAGAGGATCTGAGGGGTCTAACTAGGGGTTTGTCATGATGCTGAATCGATTGCAGGCATTTGTTTTGCACAAAAAACATTCCGTGGGCTAGAAATGGCCTCAGAAAACAATACACGTATGGGTGAGTATTCATGTTAGTCGGAGGCCTTAGGGTTTTTTTTTTTTCTCGTGCTAATCAGTCTAAAAGTGCAAAATTTTGCTGTAGCTCAGGGCATGCTCTAATGATTTAGCTAGGGCGCCCGAGTCGGCGACCATCGGGGTCACCACAGCACCCACAAAACTCTGAAAAGTGATGACTCATTACTTTTCATCACTAAAATCGATGGGAGCCCAACTTGATTTGGCCGCTGTGGCGACCCCGATGGTCGCCTCGGGCGCCCTAGCTAAATCATTAGAGCATGCCCTGGGCTACATCTGTGCAAAATGTTGCACTTTTAGACTGATTAGCACGAGAAAAAAAACCCTAAGGCCTCCGACTAACATCTCACCCGTATGTGTATTGTTTTCTGAGGCCATTTCTAGCACACGGAATGTTTTTTGGGCAAAACAAATGCCTGCAATGGATTCAGCATCATGACAAACCCCTAGTTAGACCCCTCAGATCCTCCTTAAAGGTGATACACCATGCATTTAAAAAGTATTTATGTCATATTGTTATGTCCCAAAAAAGTTTTTCAAAAGGTTTGAGGCTAAATTACCACTCCTGAATAGAGAGCCTCTCTCATTTTTGAATGGCTCTCAGAGCATTTCAGCTGCAGTACCACGTTTGGCCTGAACTGCGCCACCCCCCCAAAATCCTTTTGAAAAAAATTTTTTTTGAAAAAAAAAAAAAAGATTTTTTGAAAAAAAAAAATATTGAAAAAAGTTGTTTTGATGATGACGTCACAATCGGCAGATGACGTCACAATCGGCAGCAAATCTGGATAGCCTGTTTTGAGAACCCGTGGGATACTTTTAACCTTCGCCTTCTCAAAACCAGAGCAAGACACAACGGTCAGAAATGGGACTTTGTGAGGATAGAAGGTGCTAGTGGGACCCCAAAAAAAGGTTTTAAAATAGGAAAAGTGAAATTTCAAGGTGTATCACCTTTAAATACCCAGAAAAAAAAATCTGGGTATTTTCCAAAGTCAATGGGAGCCCAACTTGATTTGACCACTGTGGCGACCCCGAAGGTCGCAGACTCGGGCGCCCTAGCTAAATCATTAGAGCAAGCCCTGGGCTACATCTGTGCAAAATTTGGCGCTTTAAGACAAAATTGCACAAAATTAGCATTTGCTCCCCTTAAGGCCCCACACTATGAGGACAGTTGGTGTGATTAACATCACCTACAGATTACAGTAAGTGATATGTCTTTGTTAAAATAAGTGTTAAATAGCTCCATATTCTGATGGTAATCACTGATATAGAGAGGGGTCAGTAACCTTTTTGAAATGAAGTGCCAAGTGCCATGTTTTTATTTTTCAGTTTTTATTTTCAGTGTGCCATGTCAACATCCATTTTAATGACACCCCATCAGAATTCAGACATATTTTGATTGTCAGGACCTTGTTATAACAATCATTATAGTAAGAGACCTCACAACTGAATAAAGTTTAATGGGTATATTGAACGATAAGGGGCGGACGTGATTGTGTACTATGAGGAAGGGGTGGATGTGATTGTGTACTATGAAGAACCCAGGTAGGGCGAGACCAAGAGGGCTCAAAGAAGGAGAAGACACCCACCCGGAAGTTGGCACACCACGGTCCATGCACCATGACACTTTTGGGTGGCGGAAGTGGCACCGCTAATGTTATTCACCGAACCTCCGGTGCCACTTCCGCCACCCAAAGTGTCATGGCGGATGGCCATGGAGCCTAAAATGACGTCGGTGTCCATTCCTTCTTTGATCTTCCTTGGGCGAGACTCAGGGTGGGGGTGTAGTCTCTGGAGCAGACGGCCATCGATGGTTGATTGGACAGGACAGGCCATCTCTCCTCCGACAATGCCCCCTGAGTTCCTGGAAGAAGTGGAGAGAAAATATAGAAAAAAGGGGGGGAATTTGTTGGGGTGGATGGAGGGTTTGTTCGAGACCATGTTAGTAGTAGGAACGACTAAGTGATAGCTCACAGGTGTATTTATACTGAGGTGATTACGGCGGGGATTGGCTGGCCGATAAGAGGAGGCGGGTAACTTTGATAAGATGATTGAGAGCGGGGGAGTGGCTGTGATAGTTGGTGCGTGGACTCATGAGATGAATGAGCAGGGGAGTGGCTGTGATATTCAGTGTGAGATCTCTACTCCCGAACCTATGTTGTAACCAACATACATTTAGAGCAATATAACCTTCCTGACTCCCTCCCCATGAAGTTCAGAATTGTAATGAATGTAGAATTGTGTGCAGGATGTCATTTGCTGCAAATTGGGTGACTTAATGTAATTGACCTCGTTTAAAACAATATTTTATTTTAAAATATAAATCCTCTTTCTCAGATTTCTGCCAGTGTGCCAGTGATCACCCTCCCCTGTGCCAATGTTGGCACCCGTGCCTAAGGTTGACTACCCTTGATTGCTTGCTCAGTAACAGGAGTCTCCCTGTCTCTCTAGCACTTTAGCAGAACATGCATTTTCAGGTCAGGAGGATACCTATTTTATGCAATCAGGAGAAAGAACTCACACAGGATACAGATTAAACAGGTGCAATAAGTGGTGATTACACAAAGAAATTAGCATATATAATGGGTCCTCTCCCGCGATTGGCTGATGATTGTCAACCCACTCGAACATGTATTTTCTCTTATCAATGGGTAGACTACTATCAGAATATATTTTCTATAGCAATGGGTAGACTATTATCAAAATATAGTATTTTACCCCCACCTGTTATAGCAGGGGTGGGCAACTTTGATGATGGAGCCACTATATTTCCACATTCACTCCAGTGGTCCACAATACATACACTAAAAAATAGTTGATCTACAAGCTCAAACCGCGTCGAGACTGCGACGCGTTTTGAGCTTGTAGATTGCCTATTTTTTTTAGCTACTGTATTTTTTTAAGTTAATTTCACTTGTTCACTTTCTGAACTTAACAAAAAAGATAGTGCTGCCAGGTCATTAAGCTACTAATAATAGACAAGAGTAATGTCTGCATGTTTGGAATTACAGCAGCTGAAATCAATAATATATCAGTATTACAATATTAACCTGCGGGCCGCATTAAGTGAAGGTGGGGGCCGCATGTGGCCCCCGGGCGGCCGGGCCGCCAGTTGCCCATGTATGCTCTATAGCAATGGGTAGAATGCTATCAAAATATAGTCCTTTTACTTAACTTTTTAATCCAAAACACATCATTTGCCCTACCCTTAATGTACTGTATGCAAGTCAACTGGGGATCACAGCATGATTGCCATATGCCATACATGGCCATAAAGCAGCTCACACTACAAATACTCCATTTTTATAAGGAATTAAACTGGCACACACATGTCAAGTGTGTGTGGTAGTATTAAAAGTCTTATTTAGAGCAACCATAGAGTCAGTCTTGCATTATTGCATAACCAGCTGGTTATGGCATTACTAAACTAAGAATCCCAGATTTGTAGTTTATTTAGAATACCCAATGACATCATCAGCCCGGCCAATGAAACGTAACAGCTTACAGTTGACGACAGAAAGGATGCTACAATAGTCACACAACACCCAGTGTCGGATCCAGAATGTCTTGATTGGTATAAGGCCTGGAAAAGACCCGACCCACTTAGCGTATTACTTATCTCATTAAAGACATGGTACTGTAAGCACAACCTACGTATTTGTTTCTATTTGTTTATCATGAATGATTTGTGGAATATGTTTACGATCAAGTGTGTCATTTTATTCACTGAATATTCAAGTACATACAGTGACAGGGTCATCATGATGACTACAGCTAAAATGACAGAGTGGCTGACTTGATACGTAGTTTTCAAAATGCTTAAGATAAACTGTGATATCGTCACTGTCGGGCAGAAACCTCGTATCTGTTTCAAATTTGTACATTTTTTTTCTCGCAAAGTGAAGCACTGCTTCATCACTCAAGGCCGTCGCACAAAAGTAGTGAAAAGAGCTTTTCACTACTTTTGCCTCGCGGTGCGAGGCGTTGTGTGCTTGTAGATCGGCTGTTTTCACTAGTTTAAATCATTTTAAAAATGATAAATACAAAACAAACGGTTTTGGACATACAAGGCTTCCACCCGACAACGACGATATAAGTATTGTTTAATGATTAAACTTAAGGTAATTTAAATGTAAAACACCAGCAATTCAACATTACACAGAGTATGATAATTCACACATTGAATCCAAAAGTCAAATTTCACTGATGAGAATTATGTTGTACCATTTTTTAAACATCCTTATTAATTCCCCTTCCAGAATATGATAACATTGCTGAAAACAAACATCAGAAAAAAATATTATATTATAGGCCTATTACCAGAAGAAACACCTTGTCACCTGTTAATATATCATACATAAAATCACCTGTGATCAAACCCATCTTGATCAAACTCCCCAACCAATGATTGCAAAGCATCACAAATGTATGCTATATGCATGTCAGACACCACACACATTGCTGCCTTAACCTTCATAGTGGATTGTCTTAACAAAATTATTGAAACGAAGCGGATAAAAGCGCCACACTTTTTTTTTAGGCTTCTTTAGGACATAACGATGGATTTTAGCCTTGGATACCAAACTTTATTTTGAAAATTACCCATAGAATTATGGCGCTTTTATCCTCTTCGTTTCGATAATGTCAGTTACCAGGGTTAAGCAACCACACTATCAGTAGATGGCAGCAGTTCATATTTCTCCCTGGTAGTCTTCTGGATCTTGTAGAAGGCCACTGCACAGATCATGGCGACGGCTGTGAGAAGACATCCAGCCACCAAGACCAGGTTCAGGTTCAGGTTCAGGCTGGTAGCTGAGGAAAAACAACAACAAACACTGTGAGATCATGCATAATAGAACAACAGTGGGTCAGGAGTCAGGACTCATGGTGGGGCATGGACCAGTTTGTATGGGTCACGAGTAAATACGCCTTTGTTTTATGTTTTCTACATTTTGTCTGTTTCAAAAGATTTTCAAAAAAAGTTAAACACACACACTCTTTTAAGAAGTAGTAAAAACAGCAGATCTACAAGCTCACAACACGTTGCATGGCGACGTGTTGTGAGCTTGTAGATCTGCTGTTTTCTCTAGTTTGTGTCCCGGGGAGACATCGAACTTTTCCACTGTGCTAGACCAGTGATCCTTGACATTTTCACGTCAAGGACCACTAAATTAATAATCTGTCCGCAGATAAGGAGAGTGTAGACTGGAGAGACAGAAAGCACACAGTACTCCAGTTGGAATCAAACCGGGGGGGAAACTGCACACCATTCAATCACCTACTAGCATCACATCAATTCATCACAGACTTGAGAAAGGTTTCAGAGTCACCTGTGATTTCAGACGACCTTCTCAGGCGCAGGGGACCCTGGGAAATGTAGTGCCTTGCAGTTTGAACGCCAGCCTCTCTCTTCCGTCGCATGACGGGAGGGGAGCTTTTGCATCCCTCGTAGCATCTGGTGTTTTGGTCCCCAGCTTTACACAGGATAACAGAACAGCTGATGTACACCTGAAACATCAGTGAGAACAAACACAGTTTGAAACCTTGTTTCGTTGTGTAAATAACTGTACCATCGCTGGAGCTAAACAGTTCCCTGTTTACCTTATCATATGATCCTATGAATTTGAAGGCCTCCATTGAGAACTGGAAATATTTCTTGTGCTGTGGTGAGATAACGTCAACAGTTTGGTCCTTCTTGCACCTGGTTGGAACCAAGAACAAAACATCTATTGATGCTAAGATAGCATATGGTATAGCATTTTGTGTATGTTCTCCCAAAAACTAATAGTAGAATTAAATAAAGAAAACTGTTTATGCATTTCGAACAAACAAAAGTGTGCCTTTACGTGAATTGCTTAAAGCAGTGATGAATTCATTTTGACAATGTTTCTGTATTCTGTTACATGGTATTACTCCTGGCTTGTAACTCCCTCAACTGGAAGCTCAAATATCATTATGAATACTATAAAAACAATAACCTAAATCAGGGGTTCCTACGCCTTTCAATGCCAAGGACCCCGAAATAGCCCGGCTATGATCCCCACTCCCCCTACTGTAATAACTAGAACTGCACTCTGTCGAGGTGCCAAGTTGCGAGGCATTCCTTGAGTGGCATCAGCACTGGCATCACCAGGAATGCTGGTCCCTCATTGGCTGTTAATGATGCCGTTACCATAAATGCTGGTCCCTGATTGGCTACGGGCTTAAACACACACAGCTACCTACTGTACCTATATACGCAGCCGAATGCAGTACTTGCGCGCAAGTAATAACAACAACCTAATTCAGGAGTTCCTACGCCTTGTCCAAGTGAAAAATAAGAAAAGATATCTGAATAGATACAAATACTCATGTACAGTATTCCCATATCCGTTAATCTGTTAAAGGAGTAGTTCACCCCCAAAATGACTTTTTTTCTATTGATTAGTCACGCCATGGAGAGTAGAGTTCAATAATATTTTTTGTTTTTTGTCGCATTCCTAAGACAAAAACTTGATTTGAGTAAATTTACCCCCATTGATTCCGGATGGGGGCCCGTTTCCGGATCCGGAACGAACGGGGGTAAATTTATTGTTATCACATTGAAAAAGCCAGGCTGTGAGCCCACTCCCCCTATTGGGAAACGGCCTAAATACAGTATGGCTTAAAAACAGACAAAAGGGTGTGCGTGTGTATGTGTGTGCGCTGCGTTAAACTGCACTCACCCATCTGCTATGATGGAGTAGGCTGGTGTGTTGGTCTGGGGGTTGTCGTACGGCGCAGCGCTGCAGGACTCCACAAACAGCTCAGTGTTGTCGAGTGAAGACGAGGCGTCTATCTTAATGTAGATCTTGTCCCCTACGTCGTACTCCAGCGGATAGTTGGCAGGGTCCTTCATGGAGGTGAAGTCCCGGCTGTCGAAGAACTCAAACTGGTAGGTGAAGGTACCGAAGCCCTTATCCTGGACCGTGACGCTGTCTCTGTGGACGCTGTAACTCAGTTTCACGTTGCCAGTCTTGGGGTACTGGCAGGAGACCTCCACATCGAACAGGTGCTTGCGGGTGATGACGTCGTCACTGCCGTCGGCAACGCTGGTGATGGCATTTTTGAAGATGAGGTTCTCGTCATCCTCCTGTACGCAGGAGATAAGAGTTTAGTCTGACCGTTATGAAGATACAAGTTTAGTCTAAGCCAGTAGTTATGAAGGTAAGAGTTTAGTCTAACCCAGTAGTTATGAAGATAAGAGTTTAGTCTAACCCAGTAGTTATGAACTAAAAACTTAGATTAAAGTGATTCCAACATTAAACACTGGAGTATGTTTGCAGTCTGATTGCATAAGCATGTTATTTGTAACTGTCCATTTCTCATTTGTGTGCGTGTGAATGTGTGTGTGTGTGTCTGACAGGCGCAGGTTGGCAATTGGCATGCTGGCATGCAAGCAGACAGACAGACAGACAGACAGACAGACAGACAGACAGACAGACAGACAGACAGATCACATTCCTTAAAGAGGCACTGCAACACACTCTCGTACCACAGCCCCATGTATACAACTGTCCTATAGTAAATGCAAAATAGAAGTGTAAAGTATGCAGAACATATGCATCCAGGGATGACTTCTTTACCTCAATCTCAGTCCCACAGCTACTGAGGGGGACATCTGCTATGATGTGAGTGATGTTTTGTTTTCCTGCCAGAGTACAGGCTACGTTGCTTTTGTCATTGAGTTGCAGTTGTCCTGCAAGTCCCTCGAATGTGGATTTTTCCATCTCTACTGTCATGGAGCCCTCATTGCAAATCACATGGGTTGTAGCTGGAGCTGGATAAAGATGACACATTTAATTCATCAAACCAGATAACTGATGGAATGTGAAATATCGTGCATCAATAAACCGGTGTAGTTTCACCCACCAGGCAACTGAGGCAAGACACTGATGATAACACAGCGAAGCTCCGACTGATATGTGTCCAAACTGAAAAAAAAAAAAAACATGTTGATGGGATAACATCAAAGGAACTTATTTCTGTAAAAAAAATTAAATATACTGACACAATAACTTGACCCCTCAGCCTTTGAACTATAGTATACTTAATACCTTGTTTACTGGTACAACAGTATGAAGTATACATTTTACAAATTTTGAGTTTTACAAAAAGTTTCAATTATATATTTATTTTTAATATAATTTGGGTTTAGTCATCATTATCCAGCAAATGACATTGTCTGCTATACAGATTTTGTAGATCCCAATAGCAGTAACAAAAACAGGGAGATCTACTTCGATTATGGCACAACAGGGCACCCCATAATATCTTTTTAATCCGAGGCCATTATAATTTTCACTCCCAGCACCTTATATTTATAGCATATCGTCGTTATGTCCAAAACCGTTTTCTATTTATCATCTATAAAATGTACTAAACTAGTGAAAACAGCCGATGTGTGCTTGTAGATCGGCTGTTTTCACTAGTTTTGTGTTGCGAGGAAAACCTTGAGATAATAGCCATTTTGGTTAGAACTGACTGAAAATAACTTTGTACTTCAAGTTTAAAATCATACTAAATATTTTTTCAAGTGTCCAAATAAATTCCAAATATTATCAAATGATCTCACGGCACCCCAGGGTGCCCCGTCACCTACTTTGAAAACCCCTGAGACAGACAGACAGACAGACAGACAGACAGACAGACAGACAGACAGACAGACAGACAGACAGACAGACAGACAGACAGACAGACAGACAGACAGACAGACAGATCATTTAAATGGATGCTGACGGGTCAGTGGCCTCAGCGACAAAGCAGACAGGGTGATGTTCTCCTTCCTCTGACTCTGATGGCGTCCATCTCAGGGTGAATTCTCCCTTTTCTCCAGACAGGATCATGTTGTGGGGTCCGCTGAACAACAGCTTACCCACCTCCCTACAACACCACCAGAGAAGAGAACACGGTTCAAAAGTCTTCATTTTACATCTCCAGACCTTCAGAAGGACTAAACAACTTCATTTGCAGAAACATTTAGACATCTACAGCGAAGGACAAGATGATGTCCTGTCCCGTGTCAGGGTGCTAACCGATAATATTTTTTTCTCTCTAAATTAAAAGTGAGAAAAACAAGAAAATGGGGTTCACTTTTAAACCTAAAATTAAAACAGAGAAAATGTTACATCACATCAGAACAAAACAAAAATAGTTTTTCGACTTTGTTACAATTGACGTTACCGACATTATATACTGTAGCTGCAATCACTAAAAGCACACATGCACACACGCACACACGCACACACACACACACACACACACACACACACACACACACACACACACACACACACACACACACACAGTGCTCCATGTTAGTGTACAGGAGGGCCTCAGTCTTGTTGTCTTTTACTCACCCGGCTTGTGTTGCCTCTGCTTTGATGGTGATTTCCAGTGTTTGACCAACAGGGGTGCCGAGCAGTACGCTGTGATCCGGGGTGGGAGGCAGGAACATGGGTCTAAACACTCCCTCTGCACAGTCTAGTACTGGAACACCCACTGAACACAAAGGGGAAATATTAAACATTTGAATGGATGCCACATTAAACATAGGCCCAGAGTCCCAGGTGCCGGCTATTTTGTTTATTCTTCTTACCTTTTCAGGAAAAAAAGAAAAAAAAAAAAATATATATATATATATATATATATATATATATATATATATATTTTTTATTATTATTATTATTACCCTATTTATTTATTTTGGGGGGGGGGGGGGGGGGGGGGCACTGATAGATCACACAAACAGACACAGTCTTTGTGATTCAGTGGAAAAAAAGTATTTTGTTAATCGGACAATTCCAATTAAGCAGCAGGAGAATTACTGATTCAATTAAATGATCTATTTTTAGATGAACGCAGGGTTTTGCTGTGTACCTCTGAAAACAAACTGTAGAGGTATCCGGCTGAGCCGCCTATCGGTAGAGTGCTTGATGAAGTCCGCGAGAGTGATGTCCTTGTTGGGAAAGTCATCCATGAACATTTGGATAACATAGGTACCCTCATGACTGGCTGCGGTATTGCGGAATGACAAACTACAACCCTGAAAGAAGAGAGAGGGAGCACAGGAAGAGTTCAAAAACAAACCAGAAGAAATAATGGGTCACATAGTAGGCCTAGAGAAAAAACAAACAAAAAAACAAACAAACAGTAAAGACTAATTACAGTATAACAGTAATCATGATTAAGTACTGTACAACATAAATGTTTGTATCAGTATGATGTGATCTATGTTCTTATTTACAAAATAAAAGCATTCAACTCACGTTTGATAATAGATCGAGAATAGAAGGAAACTTATTATCCTCACTGCATGAAACACGGTCTCCATCTGGGTCAAATGCTAACAGTTTCAAGTTGAAGTTACTCGCACAGTTATCAGGAAATCTGAGATACAGAAACAGAAAAAAATATAAGAGACAGAGTGAGATTATATAATTCGTTTATTTTCCACTTGTTCTTAGTAGAAGTATGTAGTACAATGTATTATAAATAATGTATTATAAATACATAATTACATCTTATGTGTAAATTACCCCCCCCCCCCCCCTTGCATATCAAGCCTACAGTAGTCTGGCCAAGAACAGACAAATGTGATGACTTACAGAATAATTATGATGATGATGATGATGATGATATTAATAATGATTATAAGAACAGAAGAGTAGTGTATTATGTTACCGTATAAAAGGTATGATGGTGGTCTGAGGAGACCTGTTGGCTTTCCCAGTGTCTGATCTTGTCAAGAGGTTCACCTCTGTCTGAGCATTCCAGAACGAGACCCTGCCTTTGTTTTGTATCCAGATGTCTTGTCCTGATGGTGATAAACTGTGGGAGATGAGATATTATTATTATTATTACCCTTATTAAAGTGGTTTGGTATTTCTGTCATAATTGTTCTGACATTGTGTCAGATGAAGCAACTGAGAAACAAACAAAAAAAATGCAAATGAAAAATGCATAGGGTGCAACAGTTAATCAAACTATATTGATTATGAGAAAAAAATAGATACATTATGTTATTTAATTAAAATAATCAATTAACTATCCCTATTTTGGGAAATATTTGATGTGATTATAAAATATATGTATACAAATTAAAAAAAACAAATGTGTGTAAAACATGAACATGCTATTTAAAGTCTCATTTTTTTTGTTGTGTCTTAGAGAATCTCTCATCACTCACTTCAGTATGAATTCAAGGGGATAGGGAATCAGTCGAGTCATGATTCCTTCTCGTTGACACCATTCTTGTCCATTTTGCTGCACCGTGTTCTCACTCGTGGTCTCACTGCCACAGGCGTACCCACTAGAACACTCCCATGTGTTTGAATCTGTGCAGGATTCGAAGGTGTTCTTATAGCGCATAACCACCTGTTATTGTGAGATAATGTTATAAAAGTTAGACATTTTACATGACTTTGATCCTGTCTCTGTATGGTAATTTTGCTTAAAGGGCCTACATCATGCTTTTAAACTATATTTTTGGTATAAATATATGCTCAAAATTGAGTCTTAGACAGGTTTTAACCCTCAACAAACACTCTGACCATTCTTTTTGTTTGTTCTAGCTCTACTATAATGAGGCTCTCCAGCTGCAATACCAAAACGGCCTCTGTTTGCTCAGGGGCGCATCTAGTGGGGTTTTTCCACCCCTCCCCCCTCCCCTCCTCTTCACTCCTCCCCGGACCCCACGTTGACAACAAATAATGTTAATATTGGGCCAATACAAAAATAGGATAATGTTGCAGCTCTGATTATAGCCTACTGTAGGCCTATGTTGTATGTTATAGGCCTACTGTCAAATGACACAGGGCGACCGTTGCTAGACCAGACATTACAGAAAGTTAATCTACATTAGACAATCAACCCCACCTGCATTGTATCTATGTATAAAAAAAAAGTAAAAAAAAAAAAAAAAGGTTTTGAAAAAAAATGTTTGAAAAAAAAATAAGTTTTTAAGTTTTTTGAAAAAAAAGTTTTTTGAAAAAAAAGTTTTTTGAAAAAAAAAGTTTTTGAAAAAAAAAGTTTTTTGAAAAAAAAAATTGAAAAAAAAAATGTTTTGAAAAAAAAAAATTTAAAAAAAAAAATGTTTTGAAAAAAAAAAAAGGTTTGAATTTTTTTTGACTCTGAAAAAAAAAAACGGGAATCCGTGTGACGTCACAACTCTCAGAACAGCACTGTTCTGAGAACCCGTGGAAAGCTTTTCATCTCTGTCTTCCCAAAACCAGAGAAAGACACAACGGTCAGAAATAGGACTTTGTGAGGATAGAAGGTGCCAGTGGGACCCCAAAAAAAGGTTTTAAAATAGAAAAAGTGAAAATTCATGGTGTAGGTCCTTTAAACTAAAACCTAAAATTGGCAAAGAAATTATGTTTGAAATAATTAGTCTAGTAAGGACATGTTCTCTATGACTTTTAGTTTTATCAATATACCGTAGTTGTATTTTTTTGTAAAGTGAAATTGTTACATTTTTTTCTCGTTTTAATGATTTCATCAGATTTAACTATAATAATCTTGTCCTGTGCGTACCGTCAAAGATCCATCTTCGTTCGGGTCCTTTGGCTCAAAGGTAATGACAGTTCCATAAAAGTTCTCTGTCTCCATGGCTCCAGCATGCTGGGCTCCACAGAGCAACAGCAACACCACTGCTACTGAAGACGCACTCATGGTTTAATGAGGGAACGTAAGATCCACTACTGGGTTTTATACACACACCCACACGCACAGCAAACATTTTGAATATTTGAATTTGGCAGTGGGCCAAGATATTGACCTGGTATGAGTGAAGACATTGTTTCACTGTAAAGGCAAGGCAAAGAAGAATGTCTTAATATGTACGGTATGTCTCTGTAATTATCCACCTGTCTGTCTGTCTGTCTGCTAGCTGTCTGTCAAACTGAGTCTGCCTATGCAGTTCAAATAAGATGATTACATATGCATGGCATTTTATATAACGGTGAAGACAACAAGACAACTGGAAGAAATGATTGCTAAGACCTGCCTCAATTAGTCTGTAGCTATGCCCCTCCCAAAAATCTTTTGTCCAATGCTTAGAATAACTGGCAGCTTGCCAAGGCAAGCTTCCGTGAGCTGTGCTGCTCACAGAAGCTTGCCTTGGCAAGCTGCCAGTTATTCTAAGCTAGCATTGGACAAAAGCTTTTTTTTTATATTCTGTGAAAATACAAAACATGTGCTTTCAATGCTTTGTTGGAGAAAACCTTTTCCCCCTATTTAATTTTTAAGGCATGTACAGGTATATGCGGTGTGGTCATACAATGAAACAATTAAAGTCAATGGTATGCGAGGAACCAGAGTTGAAAAAAATTGTCCAGGGAGGGGGATGTGTTTGTAATATACAGACTCGCCTTAACCCTAACCCCTTTCTTCTTGAAATACCTGGATTCCGAGGCTAACAAGAGAGTGAAAAGGTCCAAAAGATGTGGCCATTCCCTATGACGAAAAAACATTGCATGGATGCACCTGGGACGTATCCTCAGTGATGTAGCCCAAGCTCATCTGGGTTTCGGGTCTCGCAACATCATACCCCTCACCTGGGTGACCCAGCCGGGGTTGATCAAGTCCCGACTTACGTCCCAGTAGCTACCCACGATCAGTCCCACTAGGGAAAGACAGGACCATTCACTCCACCACTCCAGAACTACTCTGCCAAGACTAAGGAAAGAAGTCTGGCGCTTGGAAGGACTAGGCTCTGTGGATTTACTCCTGTCCGGGCCCCTCCTACGTCTTACCATGTCCACTCCTGCTCTCACCAGGTCCAGGACATGTGCGTTGCACCAGACTTTAGCCCCACACATTTCACTCAGGAGTGGTGAATTTTGAACCGCAATGGTACTGCAGGCTGTAACTCGCCCAACGGCGGTGCTGCAGGCTCCGCTTGCGGCTTGAATGGCCCTCCTAAAGGCATAACCATGGGTTTGTTGGGCTTCTTCCTCACGGAAGCAGGGCTGTATTAACCATTGGGCCGGTGGGGCCATTGCCAGGGGCCCTTGGCTCTCAGGGGCCCTTGGGGGAACTGGCCTGCGTGGTCATTGACAATTTACACAAATAAAATGTATATTTTAATCAAAAATCAAATGTGTGGGCCCCTCCTCTGTTGTCTACAGGTGCTTTCTTGGTCTATAGATGATCATCATGGCTTAAATCCAAGCAGGAGAGTGCGCGTCGGGAGGGAGGAGGGGTTATGGTGGGGGGTGGGGGGCCCCTAAAAAATTATCGGCCAGGGGCCCTCGCGGGGGTTAATCCGTCCATGCACGGAAGACACAGGCTTGGGCGCTAACCCAACCTGCTCCCGGGTGCCGTCTACATTCCGGCTGTCACCCGTCTCTCCGGTGGTCACCAGACTATTCCTGGTTGTCACGTAGTCTATTCCTATGAGTCACTATAAATAGAATAACTATAACGAAAAAACATTGCATGGATGCACCTGGGACGTAGCCTCGGTGAAGTAGATCCACTACCCCTGAACAACTCAACTGAGCTGCAAGGGACGCAGAGTACAGGAATTGCCACAAGAAAAGTCACTATGCAGCCCTCTGTAAAACTGTTGCTGCCTTAGGCAATCAAGAAATACACTCACAAAACATTTTCCAAATGATTAACAGACATTTTGTTACCATTATTTATACTTTGTTGCATTTTGACAATATTTTCATCTTTGCTTCGATAGAAATCAGCTTTGCCATGGGTTTGACATCAGCCCAATGTCTCATCCTTTTCATCAATCTTCATGGTCATTCCACACAAAATTCAAAGGATCTGTGGTGACGCTATTGAGCATAAGGGTAATAAATTGAGTGTATTTCTTGACTTGATGTTTTTCACACATGTGTTCTGTGTATCTGGGAAGCATTTATTGACAGCCTACACAACCTACTGTACTGAGGACTTAAAGGCCTCTCAAACTTTGGGTGACTGGGTCCATGACCAATATTTTGTTTAGTTAAATATTATCTTTACTATTATTATGTTCGATTGATGTTAACGTGTATTTCCAGATATTTAACTTAAAATCCTCAATACTTGGTGAACTTGACCTTTGGTTATGTACTTAACGTATTCTTATTCCCCTTTTCACCTAGTCTTGAAAATGAGGTGCTTGCTTTCGAAAATATTTAAGTAATCCAAAGTGCATGCTTTTAAAATAGGCTACTTAAAGGTGACACTAGAAGAAAGGTCATGGGGTCATCATGATCAGTCCTCTGCAGAACATTATAAGGTGCAGAAAATTCCATGATAAGACAGACAGTGGATTTATTCAAATATTCAAAATGTGTGTGTGTGTGTGTGTGTGTGTGTGTGTGTGCGTGTGTGTGTGTGTGTGTGTGTGTGTGTGTGTGTGTGTGTGTGTGTGTGTGTGTGTGTGTGTGGGTGCGTGCGTGAGTGCGTGCGTGAGTGCGTGCGTGCGCGTTTAAACACAATAGTGGATGGTTTAATCAGGGAACGATTAAACCATGAGTGTGTCTTCAGTAGCAGTGGTGTTGCTGTTGCTCTGTGGAGCCCAGCATGCAGGAGCCCAACAGAACAACTTTCATGGAACTGTCATAACCCATTACCCAAAGACATGTACGCAAATGGAACTATGACGGTAAATACAGGTCAAGATTATTCTAATTGTTTCTATGAACGAAATAATGAGACTTTATTAAAAAAAAAATCGCCTTTTTCCATACACACCAAAAATACACGCGAATATGCGTATAATATTCGCTTAATTCGCCTAAAACGAGGGGGTGATTATCTGCCTCTGGCGCAGGAGAAAGGAGAAGAGAAGAGAGGAGAGAGTAGAACGGAGACACGGTCCAGGGAAACAAATAGTACACGCGCTCCCTATTTGCGAGAAAGTGCGCTCTTTGTATTATAGGATCGCCTCTCTCTGAGTCTGCATGCAGTGCATTTGGCCAGAGAGAGAGAGGGGAAGGGGAGCAGAGCGTTCACCGTTCCTCCTCCGCCCGTGTCCCTGCATACTGGCAGGTCCCCGCAGCAGCTGGTGGAAAGTAACTAAAACTTAAACAGAGGTGGAAAAAGTACTCAAATTCTTTACTTAAGTAAAAGTATCAATATTGCAACATAGATGTTCTCTGTTACAAGTAAAAGTCCAGAATTCAAAATGTACTTGAATAAAAGTATGAAAGTATTGGCATAAAAAAGTACTTAAAGTACCAAAAGTAAAAGTACTAAATGTTTGAAAATAGCAGATCTACAAGCTCACAACGCGTCGCATCGCGTTGTGAGCTTGTAGATCGGCTGTTTTCAAATAGCCTACGTATAAAATAGGGAAATAATGGATGTTTTACAATATAATCATTTATATCTGCAAAGTAGCTAGTAACTAAAGTTTTCGAATAATTGTAGTGGAGTAAAAGTAGAATATTTGCCTCTCAGATGTAGTGGAGTAGAAGTAAAGTACCGAAAACTGGAAATACTCAAGTAAAGTACAAGTACCTCAAAACTGTACTTAAGTACTGTACTTTACACCACTGAACTTAAAGTACATTTACTTGAGTAGCCTGTACTTGTAGATGAGTCCAATTTCCAGTACTTTCCTTCTACTCCACTACACTTCGGATCCTTTTGTATTTAATACCCAGCGATTTATTTTAAAACACTAGTCTTTTTGCAGTTATAAATTAGCCTAAAACATACCATGCTTTTACCAGTAATGCATTCGAGTACTTTTTCCAACCAGCCACGCTGCCACACAGAGAGAGACACGGAAAAGGAGAAAAACACTGTTCCCCTCGGCCTCAATGCAATGTGAAGGTCCCTCCACCATTCTCTCTCTCTCTCTTGAAATAGGATAGCGTGAGCTTACTTTGATACAGAGAGAGAGAGGAATTTGCCTTTAAACGTTCGCTAAATTCGACACAAGGGCGAATAAAAAACAGACGCCTTTTCGCTTTTTTGAAATTCGCGTTTGGTGTGGATGCTTCCATTGACTTTATAAGGTTTTTTAAAAAAAGGCGAATTATACGCTAATTCGCTATTCGCCAATTCGCCCTCAGTATGTACGGACCTTTATGGGGTTAGGTGGAGTCTGAAGAGGTGAGTCTTCAGTCCATGGCGGAAGCTATAGGGAGTGAGTCTGTGCGACAGGGAGTTTATTCCACAGTTTGGGGGCAAATTGTCCAGGACGAGTTGTCTAGGACTTTAATTAAACAACATATAAACTCACCACAAAAAGAAAGGAAACTTGTCTTCGGTACAAGGTACAGTTTGTAAGCATCGGGCATCCGTGGAATGAGCAACACAGCCGAACGTGTGGGTAGCGCCGACCCAACATTTGACAACATTTAGTCCATTATATCCCCCCTTTATGCCAAATGGTATTGCGTTTGATATTATTGTTATCGTTAATTTGTCACCTTTACAACGAGGTACAGCTTTTAAGGATCTGGCATTCGTGGAATGACCAATACAGCCAAACGTGTGGGTAGCGCCCCTCCAAAAATGGTCAAAATGGTGTTAACGTGCTGGAGTGCTAAAATAATAGTATACTTAAGTATTCAAAAGTACATGTTTTGAAGTGTTCGAAAGACAAAAAAACAAAACAAAAAAACATTCCGTTTATTTTTAATATTGCAGTGTTGTATTCAAATTTATGAAAAGCTAAAGCAGACAGAGGGACTTGGCCTATAGCCTAGAAGTCCATCTAGCCATGCATTAAGTCAATGAAATGCCACCCTAGCTGCCACCCTATGTAGGTGCAGTTTTCAATGCAAATTTCAAACATGGCCACCAGCGGAATATGGTCTATGAGTGAAAAGTGCCCATGGCAAAGATCAAAAAGAGATTATGAACTGAGGTGATTGATTGGGCCATAAAAGTGTCAAGAGTTCCTCAATGAAAGCATCAAGCCTGTCATAGAGTGACGCCTGTCATAGAGTGGAGGGGTAGGGGGGTGGAATGTGTTTGTGATATACACACACTCGCCTGGCTGGTTGAACTACAGTTACCGGGGGCTTTACCAGGCTTCTTGAAATGCTTGGATCCTGAGGCTATAAAGAGAGTGAAAAGGTGCACAAGAGTTGTGGACGATGTGGCACCACCACATTCCATGAACAACTCAATTGAGCTGCAAGGGACGCACGCAGAGTGCAGGAATTGCCACAAGAAAAACACTATACAGCCCTCTGTAAAACTGTTGCTGCCTCAGACAATCAAGAAATACACTAACAAAACATTTTCCAAATGATTAACAGACATTTTGTTACCATGTATTCATAATTTGTTGCATTTTGACAATATGTTCATCTTTACTTCGATAGAAATCAATTTTGCCATGGGTTATGACATCAGCCCAATGTCTCACTTTTCATCAATCTTCATGGTCATTCCACACAAAATGTAAAGGATACAGTATGTGGTGACGTTATTGAGCATAAGGGTAATACATTGAGTGTACTTCTTGACTTGAAGTTTTTCACACATGTGTTCTGTGTATCTGGGAAGCATTTATTGACAGCCTACACAACCTACTGCTTTCGAAAATATTTAAGTAATCCAAAGTGCATACTTTTAAAAATAGGCTACTTAAAGGCAACACTAGAAGAAAGGTCATGGGGTCACCATAATCAGTCCTCTGCAGTACATTATAAGGTGCAAATTCCATGATAAGACAGACAGTGGATTTATTCAAATATTCAAAATGTGTGTGTGTGTGTGTGTGTGTGTGTGTGTGTGTGTGTGTGTGTGTGTGTGTGTGTGTGTGTGTGTGTGTGTGTGCGTGTGTGTGTGTGTGTGTGTGTGTGTGTGTGTGTGTGTGTGTGTGTGTTAGGGCATTAACAAAAAAGTCGACTGAGTCGACTCCCACCAGAGAAAGTCGAAGTTGAAAAGAAAAATCCTTTGTATTTTTTTTTCTATCATTATTTTTGCTCCATGTGTGCGCCTGCACAGCATTCAAACAGATTGCTTATTGTCAAGGGCAGAATGATCCAATATTACAGTGATACATGACATTTGGTATAACATGGTTCGATTGTGAAAACAGCAGATCTACATGCTCACAATGTAGATCGGCTATTTTCACAATTTCTGCCTCTATATTTCACAATTTGGACAATGTTTAATTTGTCATTTTAGAGGTATTAAAAAGTCCTTAAATTGGCACTACGCTATGGCAGCCATATTTGTTGTCGCCCGTTTGTACCATCCCTTCTCTAGGTAATTTCGCCTACCAGGCAGGGTGAAGGAGTCCGTATCTCTGGAATTACTGAACGCACAGGAACAAGGGACCCCTTAAAAGATAGATCTCAGCGAGGTGGAGGCAGACGCGGGGGTCTGAAGGTACGAAAAACGGACGAAAGACGCGGACGCGACCGCGGTTTGCTATAGGGCTAATGACCACTAGTTGGGCAACTTACACAGTATGGCTTTAAGTTAATCATTAAGTTAACCCCCCAAAAAAATTATTGGGGGGTCGTGTGTGATGTGATGACATCATCAAACGATAAAGTCGACTTCAACTCAACTTTTTACTGAGTCTAGTCTAGAGCCCTAGTCTCTGTGTGTGTGTGTGTGTGTGTGTGTGTGTGTGTGTGTGTGTGTGTGTGTGTGTGTGTGTGTGTGTGTTAGGGCATTAACAAAAAAGTCGACTGAGTCGACTCCCACCAGAGAAAGTCGAAGTTGAAAAGAAAAATCCTTTGTATTTTTTTTTCTATCATTATTTTTGCTCCATGTGTGCGCCTGCACAGCATTCAAACAGATTGCTTATTGTCAAGGGCAGAATGATCCAATATTACAGTGATACATGACATTTGGTATAACATGGTTCGATTGTGAAAACAGCAGATCTACATGCTCACAATGTAGATCGGCTATTTTCACAATTTCTGCCTCTATATTTCACAATTTGGACAATGTTTAATTTGTCATTTTAGAGGTATTAAAAAGTCCTTAAATTGGCACTTTAGAAATGTGAAGATACCCTTAAACACTTAAACTTTATGTTGGTTTGTTTACAGTTGAGTGAGAAAACAATGTTGCACATTAAGTTAATCATTAAGTTAACCCCCCAAAAAAATAATTGGGGGGTCGTGTGTGATGTGATGACATCATCAAACGATAAAGTCGACTTCAACTCAACTTTTTACTGAGTCTAGTCTAGAGCCCTAGTCTGTGTGTGTGTGTGTGTGTGTGTGTGTATGTGTGTGTGTGTGTGTGTGTGTGTGTGTGTGTGTGTGTGTGTGTGTGTGTGTGTGTGTGTGTGTGTGTGTGTGTGTGTGTGTGTGCGCGTGCGTGCGTGCTTGTTTGAGTGTGAAAACCTAATAGTGGATGTTGCATTCCCTCATTAAACCATGAGTGTGTCTTCAGTAACAGTGGTGTTGCTGTTGCTCTGTAGAGCCCAGCATGCAGGAGCCCAAGAGAACAACTTTTATGGAACTGTCAGGTCAGAGATTATTGTAGTTGTTTGATGAAATGAAATAATGAGACTTTAAATAAAAAAATACAAAAAAATAACTCAAGTTCTATTGTGTGTTGCCAATTTTAGGCCTTTAATCGTTTAAATGAAGTGAAAAATATTTATAATAATTAAAAATGCAAAACTAAATTAACATTGGTACAGGGAGTCTGTTTCCGGAGCTATCTTCATATATCTATTCATTAACATCAAAGTGTTAAGTCACTATTTAACATTGTAATAAACCATAGGCGCCGGGTTTTGTCCAGCCCAAACACAACACATGGCTTCGTGCACATGGGCACGTGAAAATGGCTTTTAGCTTTAGCATGTACTGTATACCCCTCTGCTGAGCTGGTCGAATCATGACTGTGATGTCAGAACAGGTCAGCTATATCCATACAGTATGGAATCTGTGAGGTCAGATGTACATTGACCAGCTCCATATATGGAGATCTAGGTGATGATCCAGCCGTCCATGGTTTGACGAAGTTGATGAAGGAATCATGACTTGACTGGTTCCCATCAATGACTACTTCATAATGCTGTGAGTGAAGAGAGATTCACTATGACACAACCAAAACAATGAGACTTTAAACCTCTACTATGCAAGTTTCTCAACTATCGGTCACTAGCAGTATTGCAGGTATTTCCAGTGTAATTCCTACACTACACGTGTTTTCTGCCTTGAAATATTCTCTTTGCTGTAGAATATAATCTGTGCAGGTTATTATGTTGGTAAATTACAGTAAAATAACTACAAATGCAAAATTTAACAAAGTGGTCACTTTAACAAGGTATTATAATTATATTATAGGTATATATAGAATTATATATTATATGAATTTCTTCTTAAAATAAATATATCATGCCTGTTGCTAAGGTATGGCAACATGACTGGTGTCTTCGCGCGCGTGCAAGACACCAGTCATGTTGCCATACCTTAGCTTTTTCTGAACTGACGCCACTGGTTCAGCTCCGACTCCTACAATACAGATTACAGAACAACCAGCGTAAACACTGTTGTTGAGGCTCAAGCTTCCTGGAGAAGACGGCAAGACGTGCTGTGATTGGCCGGTAGTGAAAGGGGAGATGACGTAATTTTCCCACGAAATGCAACCCCCCTCGCGGCTCAGTAAAAAACATTATAGAGAAGGCTTTCAGGGCTGAAATTGAGTGAGTGGGTGTTACACAAGTTACACATTATAGCTTTAAATACCATTTTCATGTTTTTCATAATTTTCTTTTTCACCTATAATCGCATGACCAATATAGCAATAGTTAATTGATTACTTTAATTATTATTTCTTTGTTGAATAATAATAATCTCATCTCCCAAAGGTTAAAAGGTGGTAACTGGATAAGTAACACACATAACATTGTGAACTGGATGGCTAATACCCAGGTGAACCTCAGGACCAGATCAGACACAGGGAAAGCCAACAGGTCTCCTCAGACCACCATCATAACTTCACTACGGGTTACATAATAGTTTAGGTACAGTTTTACTCTGGTTAGGGTTAGTGTTATGGTTAAGGTTAGGGTCAGGGTTAAGGATAGGGTTAGGTAACGGTCCGGCACCTGCCGCGGCAGTGTCGCGGCAGCTGCCGGTGCCGGGAATTGTATTCGCTGTCCCTCGAGGGACCAGCATTCCTGGTGATGCCAGTGTTGATGTCACTGGCATTGCCAGTGGTGATGCCAGTGGTGAGCAAACCTCATGGCACGCTCTGCTTGCGCAAAGTAGGCCATACTGTAGAGAAGGGGGTAAGATGAGCCACTTCGTGCTTATGTTGCCCTGGAAGCAAGAAAAAGTGAGACAGCAGTAATTTCAAAACATCTAGACATATTTCAGGATGTCTGCTATCATTTGACATATGATAAAACCTATTAAAAAATGTGTTAATTTGGTTCAACTTGCCCCAGGTGAGGGGTAAGTTGATCCAAGTAAAGGGGTAAGTTGACCCATGTGATATTCTAAACTTTAACAGTTTAAACATGAACAAAGCATGTATATACTTATCAGAAATATTTTAATAACACATTTCCCTTTTGCAAATAGTCTTATTTCCTTTCTTATGCTGCATTCACACTGAGAAGCCAAGCTAATGGTTGGCTTGGTAATAGGGTTGGACACGGTAACCGCCGTACCGCCGTACCGCCGTACCGCGGTAAACCGAGGTCTACCGCGGTGTCAGTGTGCTTACCGCGGTAAAAAAAGACAAAAAAAAGTATATTTTTTATTGGAAAACAAGCGAGTTTTAAAACAGGGGAGAAGCGAGGACCGCATGCGCTCCATGCCGCTCTGCTCTGGGCCGTGTACCACAGTTTGGAAGCCACATACCGGTACGTCATTCTCACTCTCAGAGACACAGACAGTCAGACCTACACAGGGCAGCACAGCAGCTGCCTGCGTAGAGGAGTACAGAGCAGCGTAAACTTTCTCTGTAATCCACACGACACAAGGATGTTAATACATACCTTGTGTTGTGGCATATCTTTTTTTATTCATACGGATTACTGGCGGAGCGCGGGCCGCGTGGACTAAAACCAAAAATGAAACTATTTTACTTTTTCCACCGCATCGCACGTTTTGTGCCCCGTCCGGCGACGCGTCGGAGATTTTATAACCTTTTCTGTCAAGTCTTGTAACTAAAACCTGTATATAGCAGCACTCAATCACTGCGATTTGAGAGTCGAGACGTGACGTGAGTTTACAGAATCACTGTACACGATCTGACTACCCGTCCTCTTCTGGTTTGTTCACATAGCTGTTTGTGTCTGAAAAGCCTACTAGCTAGCCTACGTTACTATGGTAACGTATCTAAAATCTCAGAACGCGTCGCGGATGCGATGTGTTGTGAGCTTGTAGATCTGCTCCTTTCAAAGCCATACCCGCTGTGCTGTACGGAGAAGTATAACTCGGGCAGTCAGGCTGTGGAGAGGCGACTTTAGGGAAGATGATTGCAATATTTTGGCTTATCGCCGAACCTTAATTAATAGATACGGGGGTGCGGTAATTACCGCAGTACCGGCGGTAAATGGGAAGACGGTAATCGCGGTAACAAAATGTCGATACCGCCCCAGGCCTACTTGGTATTTCAATGTAATCTCTATGCAAACCAGCTTTAAAAATGTCCAAGCTTTTTTTTTCCAGCTTGGACATTTTAAAAGCTGTTTTGCATAGAGATTACATTGAATTACCAAGCCAACCATTAGCTTGGCTTTCCTGTATGTGAATGATGCATTACGGTTATTTAAACCATGAAAAAATATTAAAACCAATTAAATTAAGTTTGTTATTCAGAACCTTTTAATATTTGCAATTATTAATATAATTTTAAAAACTTCTCTTAAATTAGTGTATTCATCAAAATGAAAGATCATTCAGCATAATTTGAGTAGCAAAGACCTAATAAAACATATGAATGGTGATTCACATAGTTCAATTTACCCCAAGGTATTTGGTTCATCTTGCCCCATGGCCACCATTTTGACAAAACCTGGCTAGCTTAATGCTCATCTTTAGCTAAATGATTCACATAGTTTTATACATTGGGATATCACCAACATAATAAGTTTAGACCTGGGTACATTTGCTTTAACATAAAAATCATTATACCATAAAAGTAAAAAAAAAAATACTTCGACCAGCAAAAAACACTTTTGGGGGTAGAACTATGCTTTCCAGTTATATGTGTCTGTCAACTCCACAGCCAGGTGGAAATGATGTTTTCCTTCTTATTTTAAGGTCAAATGACAACTCGTGTATAGTTTTAAAGATAAAGGGGCTGGTTCATCTTACCCAGCGGTTCATCCAGAAGCGGCGATTACGGTGGGCAGTGTGGGCAAGTGCCCAGAGGCGCCAAGCCTTCGGCGCCCCCGTGCGGTGTGCTGAGCGCCTCACAGTAAAATACATTTCTACTAATTACCCATCAACCCATGTGTCGGCAGTGTGTCATAAGGACCGATTGAAAATGACACGGCAGTTCATTAATATCACCGCAAATCCCTCTCTCTCTCTCTTTCTCAATGTCTCTCTCTCTCTCTCTCTCTCTCTCTCTCTCTCTCTCTCTCTCTCTCTCTCTCTCTCTCTCTCTCTCCCTCATCACTCTCACATGCACGTTAGTTTGGTTGCACAAAAACACACGGGTTAAGCTACACTTTTTCCTGTTAATAATAACCTATGTGAAATAAGCTGCATTGGGAGATACGCGGCAGACACTTTATTGTAAAGGTAAGACAGGAAATGATAGTTGTTGCTGGGTTGGCCCTAGTTGTCGGTTTGTTATGATGTCGCTAAAGTCTGTGAGCTGCATTGGTTTGGAATACCCCGCGCAGTTTAAGTTATACATGAATGGACAGTCAAAATAAGTTGTATTATCAGAACTGTTTAGCCTACATTAATTTGCGAACGGGGCGCTGGGGGGAGAGAGAAGACAGCAGTCCATTTCAGCGTCATCTTGCAACGTGCACCCACGGGAATCATGGAAGACACGCAGGACAACTAACAACCCATATAAAACAAACTTTATACACTCGATTGACGTTCTTTATGAGGAGATGTTATGGAAACTGTACGAGATCACCACCAAAGCCTTTACAACCTTCCCAAAGTTGCATAGAGATGCATGGACATCGTGACCACTCGACCATAGCAGTGAGTAGTCTATAATTATCGGACTTTCTTTATCCTCCCCATTTAGACACTTACTGTAGCTGTGAAGTATAAAGTGATGGTTATTTCATTTTGAAGTAAATGTGTTATTTCATTTTCAAACAGTATAGTCTCTCTGTGTTGTTATTTAACCTTTCAGAAGCCCATTTGGGGTATGTACAGACGGGGGGGGGGCCGGGGGGGGGGGGGGGTGGACGGACATGGGGGGGGGGGGGGGGGGCGCATCATAGGTACACTGCCCAGAGCGTCAGAGCCTGTTCCCCCGGGCCTGGGTTCATCTTACCCTGTTATCCCCCTATTGTCCACAATGCATGCTTTTTACATTATTTAAAGTTCAAGGTTCACATTTTCTCTTTCTCTACCACGTCATGGTATTTCCTCCTTGTGGAAAGCGAGGTTGGCGCCAGGGACGTGCTGGGCCCCTGATTCAGCCCGGGAAAAAGAGTTGGAGAGGCCCTCATTGCGTGCTATAGAGAGAGATCTCTCTCTATAGCGCTGCTGCTACTCAAAGATTTGCCATTTCTGATCATGACAAGTGACAAGCCAGTGGGCCAATTACATGAGTTATATTTCGTCGTTGTCGGGTGGAAACCTTCTATGTCCAAAACCGTTTGTTTTGTAATTATCATTTAAAAATGATTTAAACTAGTGAAAACAGCCGATCTACACGCACACAACGCCTCGCACCGCGCACGCCCCACACCAAGATAAAGCGAGAGAGACAGGGGCCCGTCACTGAACACAACCAATTTTCACTGCTTCCACGACTTGTTGGTTATATCCTTACATTTCAGTCCATATATATTATATATACCACATTCTTGCCAAATCACCATTAATGTTACATACTGTAAACAGCCTACATTTACATTTTATATTCTATCTCTGCGTCTGCAGCGACATACAAGTTGGTTTTCTGGCGGAATGAACTCCCCACTTACTCAGATCATGCTTGTGCTCTGTGCTAGAAAAAGCTTTTAGAAGGGGGGAGGAGTCAATCACCTATTCGTAATTTTCTCTATGCACTGATTTCTAGATTATGAATACAATTTGATATATTAGTAGGTTCAAGATAACTGGAAAAGCACAATATAATTCTGTTTTGGGATGAATGTTTCCTTTAAAATGTATACTAAAATATAATGATGTATTTTCTACTAAAAAGAAGTACAAAATAAACTAATGATATAATCTCATTTTATTCCTGTTTTTTTTTTTTTTTTTTACTTTTCCTTCCGTCTCTCTTTGTCTCTCAGAGTTCCTTCTAACTGTGTGAGAAACTTCAACCTGTTAGCATTTGACCCAGATGGAGACCGGGTTAGATGCTTTCCTCATTCTGTTCCTTCTATTCTCACTGCAACCCTGAGTTGAATGCTTTTATTTTGTAACAGAACATAGATCACATCATGCTGATACACATTGTATGCTATTTTAAATATGGTCAATGAGCGAAAAGTGCCCATGGCAAAGATCAAAAAGAGATTATGAACTGAGGTGATTGATTGGGCCATAAAAGTGTCAAGAGTTCATCAATGAAAGCATCAAAGACGAGCCTGTCATAGAGTGACGCCTGTCATAGAGTGAAGGGGAAGGGAATGTGTTTGTGATTTACGCGCACTCGCCTGACTGGCTGAACCACAGTTACCAGGGGCTTTACCCAGGCTTCGATGTGGCGCCACCACATTCCATGAACAACTCAATTGAGCTGCAAGGGACGCAGAGTGCAGGAATTGCCACAAGAAAAACACTATACATCCCGCTGTAAAACTGGTGCTGCCTCAGACAATCAAGAAATACACTCATTTTCCAAATGATTAACAGACATTTTGTTACCATTTATTTATAATTTGTTGCATTTTGACAATATTTTCATCTTTACTTCGATAGAAATCAACTTTGCCATGGGTTATGACATCAGCCCAATGTCTCATACTTTTCATCAATCTTCATGGTCATTCCACACAAAATGTAAAGGATCTGTGGTGACGTTATTGAGCATAAGGGTAATAAATTTAGTGTATTTCTTGACTTGATGTTTTTCACACATGTGTTCTGTGTATCTGGAAGCATTTATTGACAGCCTACACAACTTTGGGTGACTGGGTCCCTGACCAATATTTTGTTTAGTTAAATATTATCTTTGCTTATTATTATGTTTGATTCATGTTAACGTGTATTTCCAGATATTTAACTTAAAATCCTCAATATCTATATCCTTAATATCTATAATAATATATCCTTGGTGAACTTGACCTTTGGTTACCGTAAATCCCCTTATAGTAACCCGGGCTCTTATTTGTCTCAACCGTAGTGGGCACCAGGCGTTTATTGAAAGGAGGCGGGTATAAGAAGGAAGGCATTTATTCCTATTTTTCAAAAAGATCAGAATGAATAAATCAACATTTTGTGTCAGTTTGAACCCAGTAAAATGTACTGGGTTCATTTATTGAAACCAAGTACTGTATTAAATGAACAGTGCAGTCTTGGCTGTGCCTCTGTTGTAGAGCAACATGGTTATGGCAAAACCTATAATCACCATGGGTCCATAATATTAAGATCAGTTATTTAAAGCATTTATTTAGTGTGTAGAATTTTTTATTTACTATTGTGTTGTAATAAAATACAATGTAGTAGGCCTATCTCAAAACATTGCATGCCATACAGTTGAATTATTGCAAATTAAATAGATCTGAATTAAAAATAAACAAAACAAATATCAAATAGCCTAATTAATAAAAGGTAATATGTCTTCAGTTGCATAAGTGCACATTATGGCCTAATTCTATCATTAATATTAGGCCTGCCATTCATTTTTGGGGAAGTCACACACACACACAAATTGTCCTAACTGTTAAATCGCTAAAGTTTTAGAACCCCCACTCCGTTATTTTCAGCTTCTGAAGCCTTCTCTTTATATGTTTTCTACTTAGCCGTGACAGGGGCGGGATTTCCCGGCAAAATGACGTCATCTGCATCATTTGTATACGTTGTGTATACGTTGGCCAATCACATCGCAGTTCATACACACATGATACACTACCGGCCAATCCACAGCGTGTGCTGCGTCTGTTCAGGAAATAGCCTCCCTCAGCTACAGTGTTTACCATGGTGAAGGATTCTTAACCTCTTAATCCCCAAATCCTGCTCAGAAAATTACGTTCTACCACTCTAGGGAATGGTATCGGTCGCGGTGGTTTGCGGTGCCGCTCCGGTGGTCCTCGGCGGTGGTCCGCGGCGACTCCGGGCGAAAAACGGCCGTAAAAAGCAATACCGCGACTGACCACTAGTTTAGCAACTTACACAGTATAGCTTTAAGGGTAACACTAGAATAAATGTCATGGGGTCACCATAATCAGTCCTCTGCAGAACATTAGGTGCAGAAAATTCCATGACAAGACAGACAGTGGATTTATTCAAATATTCAAAATATGTGTGTGTGTGTGTGTGTGTGTGTGTGTGTGTGTGTGTGTGTGTGTGTGTGTGCGTGTGTGTGTGTGTGTATTGTGTGTGTGTGTGTGTGTGTGTGTGTGTGTGTAACTATGCGCAATACAAAAATGTCCCAAGCAGAAATGGATTCTACGTCAAAAAATACATAAGAATCAACTGAGAAAAGTTTGGTACACCCGGTAATCAGGTCGTTATAGCGTTTGCCCTGTCTAAAATGGTCACTTTAACAAGGTATTATAATTCTTCACACTTGAATTCTCCACCATCTTGACAAAATGGTATATTCCCAGGTTCCGCATGTCAGCTGCACAGGTGCAATTCATTATTGTTAATTTTGGCACATTTACTAACAAGTTTAGCTGCACTTGAACAACCATTCCAGCCTGCCATATCCAGCCCAAGAAACCATAGAAACGGGGGGGGGGGGGTGGGGGAAATAGAATGTACTTCTTGAAATAAATGTATCATGCCTGTTGCTAAGGTATGGCAACATGACTTCGCGCGCGTGCAAGACACCAGTCATGTTGCCATACCTTAGCTTTTTCTGAACTGACACCACTGTACTTGCGCAAGCAGAGCACGCAAGTACTGCGATCGGCTGGGCATGCATGTCGGTGTCCTCTCTTGTTTAAGCCTGTACCCAATCAGGGACCAGCATCTCAACGACATCCTTAACAGGCAATGATGGACCAGCATTCCTGGTGATGCCAGTGTTGATGTCACTGACATTGCCAGTGGTGATGCCAGCGGTGAGCGACCTCATGGCACGCTCTGCTTGCGCAAAGGTAGGCCATACTGTACATGGCCTACTTGTGCGCAGACGCAAGTTGGCACCTTTGCTTTGTGTAACGTGATGAACAGGGTAAGATGAACCACTTTTTGCATATGTTGCCCTGGAAGCAAGAAAAAGTGAGATGGCAGTACATTCAAAACATCTAGACATGTTTCAGGATGTCTGCTATCATTTGAAATTTTAAGTAAGTGTCTATGACAAAGGATCATTAAAATATGACTTATTAAAAAAAGTGGTCATTTGGTTCAACTTGCCCCAGGTGAGGGGTAAGTTGATCCAAGTAAAGGGGTAAGTTGACCCATGTGATATTCTAAACTTTAACAGTTTAAACTTGAACAAAGAATGTATGTACTTATCAGAAATATTTTAATAACACATTTCCCTTTTGCAAATAGTCTTATTTCCTTTCTTACGGTTATTTAAACCGTAAAAAAAATATTCAAACCAATTAAATTAAGTTTGTTATTTAGAACCTTTTAATATTTGCAATTATTAATATAATATTAAAAAAACTTCTCTTAAATTAGTGTATTCATCAAAATGAAAGATCATTCAGCATAATTTGAGTAGCAAAGATCGAATAAAAAATATGAATGGTGATTCACATAGTTCAATTTACCCCAAGGTATTTGGTTCATCTTACCCCACGACCACCATTTTGACAAAACCAGGCTAGCTTAATGCTTAAGGCTCATCTTTAGCTAAATGATTCACATAGCTCTATACATTGGGATATCACCAACATGCATGATATATAAGTTTAGACCTGGGTACATTTGCTTTAACATAAAAATCATTATACCATAAAAGTACAACATTTACTTCGACCAGCAAAAAACACTTTTTGGGGTAGAAATATGCTTTCCACTTTGCCCATGTGTCTGTCAACTCCACAGCCAGGTGGAAATGATGTTTTCCTTCTTATTTTAAGGTCAAATGACAACTCATGTGTATAGTTTTAAAGATAAAGGGGCTGGTTCATCTTACCCAGCGGTTCATCATACCCTGTTCTCCCCCTACTGTCCACAATGCATGCTTTTTACATTATTTAAAGTTCAAGGTTCACATTTTCTCTTTCTCTACCACATCATGGTATTTCCTAGCTCCTTGTGGAAAGCAAGGTTAGCGCTAGCGTCATGGCAGCCAGCTACTGTAATGACTCCGAAAAAGCATGCCCTTTGTGCTGCTTTCCTGATGGGCCAATCAGATCCCTCAGCTTTACTTTGTGTAAAGTGATATATCGTCCACATGCAGTGCACTTTCACCAAAAGGCCCTTTTGGAAATGTCAGCCCCTTCCTCTAACATGCTCTGCACGTCCCACACCAAGATAAAGCGAGAGAGCCCGTCACTGAACACAACCAATTTTCACTGCTTCCACGACTTACATTTCAGTCCATATATATGGGCACACGTTCTTGCCAAATCACCATGTTGCATACTGTATACAGCCTACGTTTACATTTTATTTTCTATCTCTGCGTCTGCAGCGGCATACAAGTAGATTTTCTGGCGGAATGAACTCCCCACTTACTCAGATCATGCTTGTGCTCTGTGCTAGAAAAAGCTTTTAGAAGCAGAAGGGGGGGGGGGGGGGGGGAGTCAATCACCTATTCGTAATTTTCTCTATGCACTGATTTCTAGATTATGGATACAATTTGATATATTAGTAGGTTCAAAATAACTGGAAAAGCACAATATAATTCTGTTTTGGGATGAATGTTTCCTTTAAAATTTATACTAAAATCTAATGATGTATTTTCTACTAAAAAGAAGTACAAAATAAACAAATCTCATTTTATTCCTGTTTTTTTCTTCTTTTTTTTCTTTTTTTTTCCTTCCATCTCTCTTTGTCTCTCAGAGACAGAAACTTCAACCTGTTAGCATTCGACCCAGATGGAGACCGGGTTAGATCCTCATTCTGTTCCTTCTATTCTCACTGCAACCCTGAGTTGAATGCTTTTATTTTGTAAACAAGAACATGCTGATGCTAAAACACATTTTATGCTATTTTAAGTCTACATTTTTATTAGCATTGCATTTATTTTGTATTATTATAATCACTAGCCCTTACCCGTTCAAAGATATGGGATGTGCACTGTGCACACAGTATATGAGGGATGGAAAGTAACTTTAACTGGTGCTTGCATGATGTAGGAGCATCAATGTAAGAAACCCGTTTCGTTTAATGGCTACAGAGATACTGGTCCCCCCCCCCCCCCCAGCCCGCCCGCCCACCCGCCTGCACACACACCCGCCTGCCTGCACACACACACACACACACACACACACACACACACACACACACACACACACACACACACACACAGAGCTGGTTAAACATTTTGCCTCAAGCTAGATGCAGAATAGATGTGCCTCATGCTAGATGCAGAATAGATAGTAGATACACCATAAAAATGCTAATATACAGCATACGATTTGTGAAAGTGACAAACGGGCTTCACAGTTATGTCAGGTGTGTTCATATGCTAATGGTGATGCGATTTCAGATCAATTGCTCCAGTCACTGAGGAGAAACGCTGTTTCAGACAGACAGACACTCACTCACTCAGACAGACAGACAGACATTCGCAAAATTATAGTATAGATGGATCACTGCTATGACCACACTGTTTTTTTCTCTACGCCTCTTGTGACCCAGATGTTTGTAAAAGATGAGTATGACACTCCCAACCAGTCCATCACCCTCACAGGCACTGGAGGATCTCAGAACATGTGCACTACCAGCGACTACCTCAGCTTTATACCTCCGTTTGTTATCAAAGGTACAAGGCAAAGCCCTTAGTTCATCTAAAAATGGACCCTTGCAGGTGTTCCTGCAACTCAACCAATTAATGTGCCTAATAAAGTACTACAAAAAGATCATCTAATTAAATAGATAATGAATCATATTAAAATGTAAAGTCATTAAAATGTGTATTTTTCCCCTTTGTGTTCAGTGGATGGAGCAGTACCCAGCTGTACAGAGGGACAGTATACCCAGGTTCCTGCCTCCCACCCCGGCTAACAGAGCACAGCTCGACACCCCTGTTGGTCACACACTGGAAATCACCATCAACACAGAGGCAACACACTCCATGTGAGTAAAAGACAACAAGACTGGAGCCCTCTAGTTCAAGAGCAGTCTCTTTGATCAGTGGCGTTACTGATGAGCATGTATGTAATTCACTGGCAATGTGAACGTTCAAATAATGACAGGAATATTATATATACTTATCTTTATTCCACTGTAGCCTACTATGCAGTCAAACAGGAATATGCTCATTTTGTCATTTTCTGACAACTTTAACCCTAAGGGCCCCCAAAGACGGGCCAAACTCCTGCGCAATGTTGTGGCATTTGAGGAATTTATGACTGTGACGAGGAACAGCCCAAGATTGCTCACGAGGCACAGTTTTTCTCGCCTCGTGTGGAAGTGCCTGCCAATATGTTAATTAGCTTTTTTTCAACCATTTTTACAACCCACCCGACAGTAGAAAATATCAAACATGTTTGAAAACCAGCGCACAGCGGGGTAGAGATTCAGCTGTGATCCTGTGTGGAAATTGGTAGTGATGATATTTGGTCGGAGCAAATCTGTGAAGTCCCTCCTTCCTTCCCTCTCTCGTCTCTTTCTCTCTTCCTCCGTCCTCCCACTCACTCCCGTCACCAGTTATTAATCATTTTATTTTCATAAAGATCCATTAGAACTAGGGATGTGCGCGATTATTCGGGTATCCAACGAAACGCTGTGTAAACCACTATTTGTTTTGAAAATGCAATTTGTTTATTCTATTAAATATATTTTTAATTATTGAGATATTAACTTTATTAAACATTTACATTCTGCACCCATATCAAGTCATGTCTTAATAAAATGTTGCTTTTAACAAGCAAATTAAGCATTCCTTTTGGTTGATTTGCGGAGCATGACTGTCACACTGACTGTTGCGTGCTGTGGTCAGTGGTCAGAGTTTTAGTAGCAGAGCTATAGGGACCAGCTGCGAATCATGCGCTAATTATTGATCTGACCTAGATTGCGCATTTTGCAGCATGATGTAACTGATTCTTTGATCAAGATCCCAATATTATATAACATATTAAAAGGCTTTTTATATACTCTTGATACTTTTTTCAAACGAGGTTTGCCCTAATAGATCGAAATGTACTCAGTTTTGGCTATTTTCCGGGTGAAAAAAAAATTACACATTTTTGGATAAGTCGGATATTCGGTTTCAAAATTGTCGTGTAGGCTACACCGCTAGGAACATCCCTAATTAGAACCTACCATTTAAAGTTTGTAATATGATCTGACTTTTAATATGTCACTCGTTTCTGCTGCTGGCTGGGGACATAAAGTCTGTCTCCCCATATTCTGCTGCCTGCTGCATATCTCCATGTCGTTGTATGGCGGTGTTTCTGGGTTGAAATATCAGCACTACAAGCTTGTAGTTGTGAATGTGATCTTGTATGTCTGCTATTTTCGACACGCAACAACCCCGCAATACGGTGATGCGGCGAAGCACAAATCAAGCTTGTCACTCATAGAGATGGGACGTTCGCGAACGAATTGAGTCTTTTGAACGGCTCTTTGAAATTAACGATTGCATCCGGTTCACAATAGGGAGCCGTTCCTTTCTAATGAACAGTGGTGGGAAAAGTACTCAATTTCTTTACTGTAGAAAATATAAATACTGCAATCAATGTGGAAATACTTTGCCACAAGTAGAAATTTGGAATGTTAAATACTTGAGTAAAAGTACAAAAGTATTGCTATCAAAATGTACTTAAAGTACAAAGTACCAATAGTAGAAAGTATTCATTATGCAGAATGTCCTGTTTCACAGGTTTTCCAATGAATAAAATGTAGAAAAATCATTTGAAAATAGCAGATCTACAAGCTCACAATGCGTGGCAACGTGACACATTGTGAGCTTGTAGATCGGCTATTTTGAAATGGCAGGTATGTACCTATACATGTCAGAAATAAATGTATATAGGGTTGAAGTTATTTGTAATTATAATCAAAATCTACAAATTAACTAGTAACTCAAATGAGCCAGTCTTTTAAAACGGCTCTTTGAAAGAAACAGATTCCAGAGATCCGTCTCACCTCAAAGAACCATAAATCCCATCTCTGACCCTGTCTGCTTTGTCGCTCAGGCCAACAATGGGTCAGCAGCATCCAATCAAATGATCTGTCTCTCTTTCTGTCTGTCCATATAACCTTTCGAGTGTATTGTACCAGTAAGACTTCCTAATAGGGAGATAAGCGACCGTCAGGTCACAACGTGATTTTAGGCCAAATTGTGTAGGAGCAGTGTCCAAAAATGTGTTTGAAAAATTCTGCCTAATGGTGGCGCTATAAGGGACAGATCCATGTTGATGAGATGAGTGTAGACATACTGTGTACCGATTTGCGTTATTTTAGGGCAAAGTCTGTAGGAGTACTGTCCAAAAATGTGTTTTAAAAAATCAGCCTGAAGGTGGCGCTAAATGGGACAGATCCATGTTGATGACATGATTGTAAACTAAGTGTGTACCGATTTGCGTGATTTTAGGGCAAAATTTTGTAGGAGCAGTGTCCAAAAATGTGTTTGAAAAAATCGGCCTGATGGTGGCGCTATATGGGACAGATCCATGTTGATGACATGAGTGTAGACATACTGTGTAGCGATTTGCGTGATTTTAGGGCAAAATCTGTAGGAGTAGTGTCCAAAAATGTGTTTTAAAAAATCAGCCTGAAGGTGGCGCTAAATCGGACAGATCCATGTTGATGAGATGATTGTAGACATGCTGTGTACCGATTTGCGTGATTTTAGGGCAAAAATTGTAGGAGCAGTGTCCAAAAATGTGTTTTGCAAGAATCGGCCTCATGGTGGCGCTAGAAGAGGGCCGTGTGAGAATTGGGTGGAGGTTGTGGTTTGGCATGCAAGGAGTGTGTGTGCAAAATTTGGCATGGATCGGGGCAACGGTTGCGGAGATATGAGCAGGGCAAAAGTGTGACGTGTGACGTGTGACGTGTGACGTGTGACGTGTGACAGACTGACAGACTGACTGACTGACAGACTTGACGGGCAGCTGGTCGAGGTTTTGATAGTAAATGCGACCTGACGGTTGCAATTAAGGTAACTCAGATTCTTGGTTCGAGGTTTAACTACATTCAAATAAGCATATCTTCTTCAAATATCTTCCGATTGCAATGAATGACACGTCATTTGAAAGCTTATATTCTGTACTTTCATGATCTGCAAAAAGCTGAAAAAAGACCAATGCCCACATTATGGACCTTTTCTCCAGCATCGGTCACATTACAGACATGGTCTCACGCTCTGACACACAGAGACAGACAGACTTGTGTTTGCGTGAGGTTGACAAGTTAAGTGTCACCAGCAGACAGATATGCAGCCACAGAGTTTACTGGTCTGTACACACTTGTCCTCGGAGGGAATACCAACGATCCATCTGTCCACGTGAGCCAGCCATATATTGAGTGAAAGTCTAGCAGTGGTTACCCAGGCCATGTTCACAGTGGCACTGGTCGGGGCAAACTGCATCATTTAGATGTCTCAGTTTTGATAATGTAGCCCCCACAGTTAGTACCAGCCATGAACCAGCGACAACAGTATGACTGGTTATGCGTTGGACTGGCGAGCGGGAGTCCTGGGTTCAATCCCCGCTTCCGTGTATCACTACAATCTAGCGTTGTCGGAAGGATGAGGAGCGTGATATCCTCGCGTGAGGGACAGGTCCATGTCGTGTACGGCGGTCCGCGGCGTGAAGTGTGAAGCGCGAGGGCGTGCCCCAAAGATCAGGGGGGTGATTGTAGCCCCCACAGTTAGTACCAGCCATGAACCAGCGACAACAGCCCTGCTAATCGGGCTCAGCCCTATTAGCACGACTGGTTGTGCGTTGGACTGGCGAGTGGCGAGTGGGAGTCCCGTGTTCAATCCCCGCTTCCGCGCATCACTACAATAACTTGGAGGAGCAAACAAAAGCGGCCCAAATAACTAAACAAATAACTTTATGAACGTGAAGCTTGTTACAGTTTAATTGGAGATTAAACAGATTGAATCTGTCTGTACAGGTAGGGCTATACATAATAATGGACTAATAACGACAAACTTAATGTTCTACATGCAGCAACCTCAACCCATTAAGAACTGAGGCCGATCCTACGATTGCACTTAACTCTGAACTAAGTAAGATCTGCACATGGCTTAACGACAACAAATTATCAATTCACCGGGGAAAAACTGAATCCATCCTCTTTGGATCAAATCATAACCTCAAACAAGTCGATAACTTCACAATCAAAGTGGGTGATGTGGTATCCAGGGAGTATTACATGGTGCACAGATATTGTATAACTGAGTGGTTAAGGAAGGGTAATTTGACAAGGGTTAGGTCTCATCTTTACGTGTGTATTGGCTCGTCTGCACCGGCGTAACTTAATTACACAGCTGTCGTCAGTAGCTCTGTCGTCAAGTGTTAAGGTATGAAGCTTCAGGAACCTCCTGGGGGGGAGATTTCTTGAAGACAATGGAGTAGGCTGATGAAGTGACGTTTGAACTATCTGGGAAGCTTTCACACCTCTAGTTCCCAACATAATCCAAACACCTTGACTGTGACCCAATGTTTGCGACATGCTTAGCCTGTGATGTACTCAAACATACAATGACTTGCTGCCTCATTTTACTGTGGTCTAAGAATGAACGAACTGATTAATCCAATCACAAGCTGATATTTTGGATTATCCCATGATTGTGAATTAATTCTAATATCCTATGTAAACTGACAAATAGGTGGTCAATTACTAAGTTAAAATTAAAGTGGACTTTCTGTATTTTCACATTCTGTACACCAGGTGGGACGCCTCCTGGTGGGGAATGTGAAATGGGAGATGTACACACTGTGGTCACTAAAAAGTTCTATATTTAACGCAGTATGGGTTGGGAATAAAATCTGTATTTGGTTAATGTACGAGGTTTTGTGCCCAGTGTCACCAGGGCCAAGTAAGGAACACCTCCTCTCAGCTGGTCTTTTAAAGAAATGCTCTCTCAGAGGAAAAGGACTTATGATCATCCGTTTAATTCAGATATTTTTTCTATATATATGTTTACTCATAATATTAGTGTAAAATACCTAATATGGTATAATTTATCCTTTTGTAACACTGTTAGTATTTAGGTGTACTCCTGTAAGTCATATGGTTAGTACACGACTGCGGTCTGAGCTGGAGGCGGGCCTTAGAGGCGCATGATGATCTGAGTGGCTGTGCTGGGCTGAGACTGGGAAGCCCGCCTCTATTTCAAACTCACAGGCTTTGAAGTGATCATACTTAAGATGTGGATGGAGAAGGAAACGGGGCTCTCTACTGTGCGGCTACAGTAGTGACCCAGATGCTATGACCCTGCCTTGTGCTGTAATTCTATTCTGTTGAATAAAATGATGCACTCTATTCAAACTCCGTTGCCTTCTGACTCCATCTCTGTTCCCCGCCTGCCCAGAGAAGATTCCACAGTGACAAGGTCATAACACGAAAAAACAAAATCTCTTCTAATCAATAAATAAAATTAACCTTGTTTCCTACAGAGGATCGCTCCGATGGTCAATTTCAACACACTGAAGACCATAGCTGGTGCAATAGTCCAGCCCCTCTTTGACTACGGAGTCCACGTATGGAATCGTGATGCCCCACAAGCCCTTAAAACTAAACTCCAAACATCCCAAAACAAACTAATTAGGGTCCTGCTTAACCTTCCCTATCAGACTCACTTCACCGCTACTCACCAGTTAAGAGTGGGGTGGCTCAGAGTAGATGACAGAGTACAGCAACTTGCAATGGGCCTGGTGTACAAGATACACTACACCACTATGATACCCATGTACCTGTCAAAATACTTTATAAACGTTAAGGATGTCCATAATTACATAATTTTTTATGAAACCTGGCAATATGGTTGAGGGCTATACGAAACAATTAATACAATTAAAACAATTAACTCTCCTACTGCCAGATTATTTATTTATTTATTGGGTCTGGTGCCATCAAAAAGCGGCTTACCTTTGCGACGTTATAGTAGATAGACAGACAGACAGACATTTATTTATTTATTTTTTATTTTTTTTGGTTGTGCAATAGTGCACTTTGGTCTGCCAGGCAGCAGAGGGCGGCGTCATGCGAGAATGAATGTGAATTTGCCTGTTATGTGTTGAAGAAGAAGAAGACCAGTCACTGGCCACAGAGCCTTACAGCCAGAGGAAATCAACAAGGAAGTGAATTGTTCTCCGTTGATGTTAACGCATAATGGATTTTTTACACCATCACCGCGGAAAATGTGTTTACAGTAGACGGCCGCGCGACCCCTCATCAGCTTACAGTCATCAGACGAACGAACCGAACGAGCGCCGTATTGGCGGAGAGGTCTTGCGAAATCAGGCGAACGTGAACGTTCAAAGCGTGGGAAGAGTTAACAAAGTCTCAAAAAAATCCATAATCCGTCTCTAGCTGCTCACACCCTGGTATTCAAAATGAATCATAGGCCTACATCTCCACAAACAAGTCTCTTAGTGCTCTCCCTGTGCCTAATAATATCAGTATGCCTACAGTCAGTATGTCACCAAAGCATTTGGGGCATTTGGGGCCCTGTAAGCCCTGTACGTCCCTGTCAAATGAACAATGAAGAAAATTTGAAAGGAGCCCGTGATGAGGAGGCCTCCCCAATTATCACAGAAAAGCTTCCGTCTGTTAGGTATGAGCGGAACCACTCTAGTGCTCCCTCATTTCGGCCGACCATGTTTTTCAGGTTTTCAATGAAGGAAAAAAATATGTGCGTGATAGGGAGTGACGGGATTGGTGAACAAACCTTTAGGCTGTTCTTTTGAACAACAAAAACCCGACAGAGGTCAAAAACAGTTCATTGCAAGTGCGGTTGCCGTGACGCGATATATTAAGCCCATATCTTGGAATGCCCATTTTTGGACATACTTTGTCAATCTCAGGTGGTCTGTGACATCAGACATCTATGATGTCAGTCATCACAATAGTTGGGGAAAAGTTTTTTTTTTCTATTTTCCCATTCAAGTCAATGGAGAAAATGTTTTCAAGAAAAAGATATATATATATATATATATATATATATATATATATATATATATATATATATATTAATTTAACTATATATAACATATCTCTTAGCAAAATGCAAGTACCGATGAAGCCTGTCAATTTGACATGGCCCTTATGCGTGCCACCAAAAATTTAAGGCCACGCTTCAAAGGGGCCTTTTTTGGGGTCCGGACATTTTTGGGGGACCCGGACAAAGCCAGATGTTGGATCTTAGATCGAGCACCGCTCGAAAATAGATTGATTTGATACAAATGTAGTTTTCATTTAAGTATTGAGTGGTATTTGAACTCGAACAACAAATAAAAGACAAGCGTGGACATGGGAATTTAAACCCCAGGCTCATTGACAGGCAGTAGCATTAACCAGTTGGCTGAACAACAGCGAGGCCCAATCATATCCAGACTTGTTCATTGTACTGTACATTTTACAATTATACCTAGCTCATGGACATTGGGGAGCCGTTCCAGGTTCTGAGAGGGGGTGGGAGTAATAGAAGAGGAAGAAATTGGTGAAGACAGTGATGTTTAATTGTTGGCATTCTAAGTACACACACCAAGTTTCGAGACCATAGACTGTATAAAATATATGGACAAAGCGAAGCCATTGGTTTCTATGCAGCGCAAATGGCCCATTTCTACCCCTTGGAATGGGTGTCGCCATCATAGAATTGTAAAGGCACCAGAGATGCTATTGGCTGCCAACGATCACGTGGGTTAATTATTCCTACATATTAAAGAGGTTATTTCAATCAGCGATCGTTAAACGTAAATGCGCTTGATTCATGTCATTTTTGTTTGATTGAGGTATTTACAGTAGTACATCATTCAGCCTATTCCTCCTCTTTGATTCAGTCAATTTCATTCTGGTTTATATTTTGGAAATAAAATGTGAGATCAACCTATGCCTATTTGTGTGCGTTCCTATGCTAATTTGTGTGACATTTGTATGTGTGAATGTAAGTGCTAACTTAGTTTGACGTGCAGACTGTTCTATTGACAATTATACTGTAGCCTCAGTGTTATTTTCAAATGTTTTAATTAATACCATTTGGCGAGGCTAAATGTTGAGTGTTTCTTTTGTTTAGTTTTATATTCTATTATAGGCTATACCACTTTATATACGAGTGGTTACTTGGGGGAAATACATTATTACTTAATAGCCGTTCTAAACCTACAAAAAGCCAGATAATTGCCATAACATCACATCGCTGAAGCCTGCTATGACCAACTTCAAATTCCAAAAGGGCTCCCGACCCAGATCTCCCATACTCCTGGCTCCAACAACAGGTATGAGGTATGCCAAAGGATACAGGATAGCAGGACGTATGCAACTTATGTAAAAAGTGCTGTTTTCAGTTTCCAAAATGTTACATGAAATATTTGATAAATGGTCTGAAGTAGGCCTAATGTAAAGTAAGTCTGTGGTAGGCATACATGACAGATTATCAAGAATGCCATATGCCAATCTTAAAGACGAGTTTATAAAATAATATAGGCTTCCCTTGGCTTAGAACATAGGCTATTTTGGCTGTGAGTGGCCACTGATAATCTGTAGGCTGGTGTGTGTCGATGTGTTTATGTAGGCCTATAGCTTAACCCTTAGATGCACTGGGGTCAAAAACAACCCCAGGGGTTGTTATTCTTCAATATCTTTAAAAGTAAAAGTGTTAATATTTTCATATTCCAGGTATTCCTCATAAAACATGTTTGTGACATGAGGCCATTTGCATTTTTATTTATTCTTTCATTAATTTTGAGAAATTGCAGTTTTTGTATCACTACCCCACTCTTCCATGAGTGGGGTCAAAAATGAGCCCAATTAAAATCAATGCGTTTTTGCAATAAACTACTTTGCTCTCACACATAACTCTGCCATACTTTTGCCTAGCAACGTGATTTCAACTTTAAATCGCTCACACAACTTGAGCCTTTTTTCCGCCAATAGGGACGAGCTGTAATTGTTGAAGCCCCGCCCCCTCTGTCTACTAAACACATGCAGCAGCTGTCACACTTTGCTGTCACACTTTGCTCTCACACGTAACTCTGGCATACTTTTGCGTAGCAACGTGATTTCAACTTTAAAACACTCACACGACTTGGCACTTTTTCCGGCCAATAGGGACGAGCTGTAATTGTTGAAGCCCCACCCCCCCTGTCTTCCTATTGGCTGGGCTTTAAACAGCCATAACTCCAGTTTGCAGCATGGTACCGTCTCAAATCTTGGTGTCTGGACTTAGACCACCATAGGGATGAGCTGCAATTGTTGAAGCCCCTCCTTCTCTTACAAGTCTGTTCTTTTCGCCTGCCCTGACGGTCGCTTCTTTCCCTTAGGCTGTCTTACTGGTAATAGTAGTAATAGTAATATTAGTAATAGAAGTAGTAATAGTAGTAATAGTAGTAATAGTAGTAGTAATAAAAGTGTTAGTAGTAATAGTAGTAGGAATAGTAGGAATAACAGTTGTGACCGTAGGTCGCAAGTTTATATGTGAACAGTCACAGCTTGTCCGTATGTATGTATGTATGTATCTCTGTCACGCCTGAGTCTGTGGTTTTATGGGTTTTTCGCTCTGACATCATGCTCTGATGTCACTGTGATATCAGGGGAACCACTCTAACTGAATGGGTTTGCCGTTCTGACATCACGCTCTGTTTTATTTCCATACATGGAGTTCCCTGTCATTAATATTAAGCCCATATCTAACAGGTCTTCATATGGGAATACCCATATATGGAGACCACATTGGCCACATACCACACTAACAGAATCCATATATGGCCAAGACAGATGGCCAACACAGCCCATATCTGTGTGGCTAGAGACAGGGATCTCTATATGGGCATAAAAGGGATTCTGTTAGTGTGACATCACAGTGAAGCCAGAGCGTGATGTCAGAGCATCAAACCCATTTTGTTAGAGTGGTTCCCCTGACATCACAGTGACATCAGACCATGATGTCAGAGCAACAAACCCATAGAACCACAGTGTCAGGCGTGACAGAGTCAGAGATACATACATACGGACAAGCTGTGACGGTTCACATACTAAACTTGCGACCCATGGTTGCAACTATTATTCCTACTATTCCTACTATTACTACTATTACTATATTATTACTACTACTATTACCAGTAAGACGACCTAAGGGCAAGAAGCGGCCGTCAAGGCGGGCGGAAACAACAGACTTGTAAGAGGGGGCGGGGCTTCAACAATTCCAGACACCAAGATTTGAGACGGTACCATGCTGCAAACTGGAGTTATGGCTGTTTAAAGCCCAGCCAATAGGAAGACAGGGGGGCGGGGCTTCAACAATTACAGCTCTTCCCTATTGGCCGGAAAAAGTGCCAAGTCGTGTGAGCGTTTTAAAGTTGACATCACGTTTCTACGCAAAAGTATGCCAGAGTTACGTGTGAGAGCAAAGTGTGACAGCAAAGTGTGACAGCTGCTGCATGTGTTTAGTGGACAGAGGGGGCGGGGCTTCAACAATTACAGCTCGTCCCTATTGGCGGAAAAAAGGCTCAAGTTGTGTGAGCGTTTTAAAGTTGAAATCACGTTGCTAGGCAAAAGTATGGCAGAGTTATGTGTGAGAGCAAAGTAGTTTATTGCAAAAACGCATTGATTTTAATTGGGGTCATTTTTTACCCCAATCATGTAAGAGTGTAGGTATTGGTAGGTCATGCATCCAAGGGTTAATGGCATGCTATACTTGCACAAATCATGACGAGAAAAACAATAAAGACGCATTGTTTTGGTGGCATTATATATAGGCTCTCATAAGTTGTTACACAATCGAGCAGTAGGTAACATTCATAATAAATAAATACCAAGTTGTGTATTTGTGGCTGATATGCCTATAAGAGTAAATACATTATAGGCGTATTAACAAAAACAATGTTTTAACATTTATATAATTATAGAGAATTAGGTAGCTCTGGATTAAGCGTCTGCTAAATGTACATTGTAACCTGGGTTTGTATAATAGTTTTATTTTGTAAAAATGTTTATACGCCGTTGTACAAAGAAAAACGATCTACAAGCTAACCGTGCGTCGCATTACGACGAGTTGTTAGCTTGTATATCTGCTCTGGGCAACTAGTTGTGGTGTGCATGCAGGCTGGCCGCATATCACTTTCATCAGAAGTCGGCCACGCCCCCCGCAACTTTATCATTTATTTTAAAATAAATTGGACCAAATTTCAACAAAACGCATATGATGGTGATTGAAAGGCATTTTTTAACTAGCGATAGGAACTATAAAGTATTCATGAAAATGTAAATTAAGGTTAGAACACGAAAGGGGAAAATGAATGGGATCCAATGGAGAACAATTAGCCCTATTCATGACCCGCCCACTCAGCAAATTCTCAGCATCCCCCGGGTGCTGACATCAATTTAGAAGGGGAAACTATAACAGAAATAGCTCGACTTAAAGCCAAAAAATCATTATTTCGAACGGTAAAGTAAATTATAATGCTTTGTGCCTTTTACTATCTTGTGTTCTTGATCATGCTAGCCGTATTTTATACTTTACTATTCGGAAATTGCATTAAATGTACGATTTCTGTGTTAACTCTATAGGCTTTAGTAGGATTTTCCCCTTCAAAACGTGACTTCAGCACCCGGGGGATGCTGAGTGGGCGGGCCGTGAATAGGGCTAATTCTTTTTGCGACCGGCCGGGGGGGAAAACAGCGCAACTAGCGGCCACTCATAGGAAGTTTTACTTCCGTATTGGAGTCATTTTAAATTGGGAGAACTATGCCCCTGTTTGAGATGGTACCATGCTGCAAACTGGAGTTATGGCTGTTTAAAGCTCAGCCAATAGGAAGACAGAGGGGGCGAGGCTTCAGCTATTACAGTTTCTCCCTATTTGCCAGAAAAGGTCCAAAGTCGTGTGAGCGTTTTAAAGTTTAAATCACGTTGCTATGCAAAAGTATGGCAGAGTTATGTATAGCGGATTACAATAAGTGTTTTGCCATTGCATGGCAGGCACACTTAATAACATGCTAGCCTGGAGGAGAAGAGAGTGTGTGAGACATTTTAACAATTGAGTATGGATTCTATCTGAGAACAAGTGGTTAATGGATAGATTGGACGTTTAATAGTTATGTGGGGTTTTGGAAGTGCTTTAGGACCCTGCCTACAAAATATGTTGAAGTATTAGGTGGTCAGGACTTTCAATTCAATTCAGTTCAATTCACAATTAACTTTATTCCAGACACAAGGAGTCCATTGAGTACATACAAAAAAAAATCATAGTTAGAGGCTGACTCTCCAGTGTTAACACAGCCTGGACTTCCCAGGATTGACTATTATCCTCAATGATACTGTTCTGGGACTCATCCAGGTGAGACATGAATGCATACATAGAGTGCTTTATGAGAGCCTCATGGGTATGGATTCCACACGTTACAAACTGGCACTATGCCTGTGACTGGCAATATGCCAGTGACTGGCACAATGCCATCTAGGGAATTTAAATAGTATCCTCAGGGCACCATTGTAGGCCACTTTAAGCCTCCGCATGCTACCTTTCTTGTATGTGCGCCACAAGAAAGCTGTAGTGAGACATGAATGCATACATAGAGTGCTTTATGAGAGCCTCATGGGTATGGATTCCACACGTTACAAACTGGCACTATGCCTGTGACTGGCACTATGCCAGTGACTGGCACTATGCCATCTAGGGAATTTAAATAGTATCCTCAGGGCACCATTGTAGGCCACTTTAAGCCTCTGCATGCTACCTTTCTTGTATGTGCACCACAAGAAAGCTGTAGTGAGACATGAATGCATACATAGAGTGCCTTATGAGAGCCTCATGGGTATGGATTCCACACGTTACAAACTGGCACTATGCCTGTGACTGGCACTATGCCAGTGACTGGCACTATGCCATCTAGGGAATTTAAATAGTATCCTCAGGGCACCATTGTAGGCCACTTGTAAGCCTCCGCATGCTACCTTTCTTGTATGTGCACCACAAGAAAGCTGTAGGCTACTGAACCTGCGAAGCAACACATTAGCCTGGGCATAAAATTGCAGCACTGTTTCTAGATATGTGTGAAAATGTGGCCAAGGTACTTGATGTCCTGCCATACAGCAAGACGCCTGTCACATAAGACATAATTGAAAGGCTGGGAAGGCCAATTTCTTGTCTTCGTGGCGTCACACAATTATGACACTACTCTTTTTGGCATGGTAAATTATGTCATGATCATTGTCATAATTCGAGCACACTTTGAATGAATGAATGAATGAATGAATGCATTTTATTTGTATAGCAATTTTCCAAACATAGTTACAAAGTGCTTTACAGACATATTAAAACAAGAGCAAATCAGAATGAAATAAAAGAGAAATTAAAACACACATTTAGAACATTTGAGACACCATTTCCCTTAGGAAAAACACTTAACATAGAGATGAGTTTTTAAAAGCGATTTAAAAGAGGGCACTGACTCTGCTAGCCTAAGGTCTAAGGGCAAGGCGTTCCATAGCAGAGGTACCCCCCCCCCCCCCCCCCCCCGGGTGACACAGGAGGTGGTGAGAGGTTTGAGGAGGGACTAATAATATACTGTTTTGACAACCAAGCTTTGCATTTTCTAGTGACATAATACTGTCCTTGTCAAACATCAATCATTGCGTAACTCCTGTCTCGCAACAAGCTGTATATTACCATACCATCATAAAAACAGACATTGTGACCAGGGGCGCCATTTGGGCCTCCAGGGTGTTAACAACCTAGCTTTTTCATAAAGAACATAATGTTGTCAATTATGCATTTTCTCTCCACCACAAAAGTTTGCAGGACAGTACATAGATGAATTAGGCCTACCCTCCGTGTAGAAATCCATGTAGCACTGCATCTCTACCTTGATTATCCTAAATTGAACGCAAGTTTGTAGGGTCTACTGTAGAATGGCTATTTTTGGTGCGCAACGTCTGTGCGCGCACATGTGCATTCAATGGGCCTAATCGCACGGACGCTCCGTCTCTCTCTCTCTCTTTCTCTCTCTCTCTCTCTCTCTCGTTTTGACAGTGTTTAGTCTTTCAATTCATTTATTTCATTAAGTTCACTATCTTAGTCATACTGGCACATTATTAGGCTACCTAACCTGTGGAGTATTGTTTCTAGATAATAATAAAACAAATGCCTGTAAACCCTTATCTATTTTGTAGTGTGAATAGTAACTATACGGCTATCTGCAGCTCCTTGTTAGACTGTTGTGTGTGGAATAAACACCCGAAATTGAAATAAAAAGCACCCAAAACCGGATAAAACCCGAAATATAAGTGGACACACTTCATTCCTTGCAACACCTTAGATATTGGTCAAATTACGCCTCTGATTGTCACATTTCCAAATACAGGCCTGTGCCTTTACCAGTTCCTCATGGTTTTGTTTCAGAATGGCATGCTGCAGATAAAACGCACTATCATCTATTTGTGTGTGTGTGTGTGTGTGTGTGTGTGTGTGTGTGTGTGTGTGTGCGTGTGCGTGTGCATGTGTGTGTACTGTACATGTGTGTAAATGGTAAATAAATGGTAAAAGGTGCATATAGCGCCTTTGGCGCTTTACAGAGATTGTGCTAATATTACATTCATACCTTGAGTTTGCTTTATTCATTCACATTGATGTAGTCTAATAAAGTCTTTGATAACGTTCTTTTGATATTCGTGTTGTTTAGAATATTCACCATACAAAGTTCTCTTGAGCTGAAAAAGTTTATAGTGCCGTTCATAGCATTATTTAACTATATAATTCACCATTGTCTTGAATTTATTTTCTTTTCTTTTCTATTTGTTGACATAAAATTACATAACGGACGTCAACAACTACGTGATTGAGTTGATTGGGGACGGTCCCCTATTCCGAAACACCGCTATTCCGACGGACCCCTATTCCGAAAAAATTAGAAACACCGCTATTCCGAATATAGGACTCTCTCCCCTTTGCTCACCCCCCCCCCCCCCCCCCCCTCTCAACCCCCCCTCACCCCTCGCGCTCATTACTTAAAAACACCCATCACCCATTCCCTCTCTCAATGATTTGTATTGGACTCTCTCCCCTTGCGCTCATCCCCCCCCCCCCCCCCCCCCTCTCTCTCTCACTCGCTCGCCCGCTCACCCGCTCTCTGTCTCTGTCTCTCTCTCATTTCAGTTTGCGATGCACGCAATGCATGTAAAGCCACAGGAATTAAGGAATGCACGCACGGTCAACAATCAACCCATAAACAAACATGATACAATTGATTTCACTTCCATTATAAAAATATTCTTCCCTGGCTTTGTTGTCCCACCTAGTAACAGAACGACATGGGGTGGGACTTGACAAAGAGGGAATTGATTTGGAATGAATGTTCTCTTACAGTGTTTTATTCTGTTGCTTGACTCTTAACCATGGAACAAAATTAGAACCCCCAACCGGGGGCACCCGCCTTTTAGTTTTTATATAACTCTGTGGTATTATCGTATTGGGAAAAGCACTTGCTATGAGCCTTGCAGGTTGTAGGCTACACCCTAAAAAATTCCTGTGTTCCTTTAAATGCTGCCGTGCCAGTTATCTAAGCCACTAATAATATAGGCCTATTGTCTGTTTTGACAACCAAGCTGAGATGAGATGAGATATACTTTTAAGCCCTGAGGGAAAATTGAGCTTATTTGCATTGTTCTAGTGACATAATACTGTCCTTGTCAAACATCAATCATACATACAGCTTGTAGAACTTGTTACTTGCAGAACTCCTGTCTTGCAACAAGCTGTATACCATCATAAAAACAGACATTGTGACCAGGGCTCCAGACTAACTTTTTCACAGGTAGCACTGGTGCCACCTACATTTTCATTAGGTAGCACCACCAGAAATTAGGTAGCACCATATTTTTCTCTGTATAGCGTATTAGCGTGGTATTAATACATAGCTTTATTATGCTGATGACAGTTGTGTTCATTTCCATACCATAAGGTTGCCTTGTAATGATTGACAATGACCCAAACTTGATATTTGCTAAATATTTTAATCTGAACTTTAGGTTTCTCTGCATGAGCAGCAGTAGTTGACAAAATAGGTCAGCACCAAGGCTGTGTGATATTAGGAAAGCCTTTGATATTCGATATAATGTTGTTGAATACCCTGATAAAATTATGTCTCATGATAAGTAAAAAAAAAGCTGTAGCCTAGTTTGTATGTATTTTTGCTTCAAGTTAATATTTGCAAACTAAAGACATTAATTCAAGAAATTTACGAATATCTAGGCTAACAAATGCAATATAGAACTATGCCTTTCAAATTGCACAACGTAGACTAAATGCAATAGGAAAAATAAAATTGTCCTTATGGTTTTGGAGTGAGATACTGGGAAGTAAGCTGCTTGATCAACAGAAAACGTTCACTTAAGTTGGAGACACACACACACACACACACACACACACACACACACACACACACACACACACACACACACACACACGCTACACCAAAAGACAGAAAAGTTTACAGGTGCCATTAATTTGAGCTAATTGTCTATGAAGTGAAAAGCGCATTTTGGGCACTGAGGAACTTAAACGAGCCACAGCTGTTTTCGTACGTAACAGTAGGTTAATGTAACCAACGGTGGAAACATCCACGAGTGAATGCTAATCAATAGCTAATCTAATAGCATACAAACAACCCACAGCCCTGTGGTTATTATCCAGTTCGAGATGACAACAGAAAAAGCATGGTTATACAAAGAAAGGTTAGTATATGTGTGATATCTATCCAAGGTGAGCGAGAGAGAGAGAGAATCTGTCTGTGTGTGTGGCTCGACCACCGGACCGACCGACGCTAGAGTGTGTGCACTGTGTGAGTGTGTGTGTATGTGAGTGAAAGAGAGAGAAGGGGAGGGGCGGAGCAGGCAGGCAGTCAGGGACAGGGAGAGAGAGAGACGGAGCGAGAGAGAGAGAAGAGGCGTCAGGCGATCCTCGATTGAGGATTTTCTTTTTTCTTTCTTTTTTTTTTCAGGTCGCCCTAAGGCACGACCTGGTTAAATTTTAACTCGCACTTTATGAAATTAGGTTGCATATGCGACCTAATAGTTCGCACCCTGGAGCCCTGATTGTGACATTTCCAAATACAGGCCTGTGTCTTTACCAGTTCCTCATGGTTTTGTTTCAGAATGGCATGCTGCAGATAAAATCGTATCTCTCTCTCTCTCTCTCTCTCTCTCTCTCTCTCTCTGTGTGTGTGTGTGTGTGTGTGTGTGTGTGTGTGTGTGTGTGTGTGTGTGTGTGTGTGTGTGTGTGTGTGTGTGTGTGTGTATGTGTGTGTGTGCGTGCGTGCGTGCGTGCGTGCGTGCGTGCGTGCGTGCGTGTGTGTGTGTGTGTGTGTGTACTGTACATGTGTGTAAATGGTAAATAAATGGTAAAAGGTGCATATAGGACCTTTGGCGCTTTACAGAGATTGTGCTAATATTACATTCATACCTTGCAGTTTGCTTTATTCATTCACATTGATGTAGTCTAATAAAGTCTTTGATAATGTTCTTTTGATATTCGTGTTGTTTAGAATATGCACCATACAAAGTTCTGTTGAGCTGAAAAAGTTTAGAGGGCCGTTCATAGCATTAACTATATAATTCACCATCGTCTTGAATTTCTTTTCTTTTCTTTTCTTTTCTTTTCTTTTCTATTTGTTGACATAAAATTACATAATGGGCTTCAACAACTACGTGATTGAGTTGATTAAAGGACAACTTTAGTTTTTTTACAACAAGGGTTCATATTTTAGATTGTAATTACAGAATATAAAAGATGAGTGTTAAAATGATTTAATTTACTTCTTTTTATTGTTTTAGAGATTCTTATTTCAGTGGTTGGGGGCATGCATACAAGTGGCTAAATATGTAATTTTACACAGAATAAGCCCATTCCCAAGATACAACACAACCTTTCATGGTTGGATGTGACTTATGTGGGCTAGAAGTGTTACTGTAAATAGCAATAAAGAAACTGCTGGCTTATTGTGTCTAAAAAGACATATTTAGCCACTTGTACGCATGCCCCCATGCGTACGCATGCCCCTCATTTTAGCACTGTAAACGCGATAAAACAATAGAACGAAGCAAATGAAAACATTTTAACACTCACTTTTTCTTTTCTCTAATTACAATCTAAAATATGAACCCTTGTTGTAAAAAAACAAAGTTGTCCTTTAACCTCCTGTATTAGTGGAAGTATAATGTATGATCTCAAACAGAGGCCAATTAATTTTTTTTTTAGCTACGATACCAGTAGGGAGGGGGGGTTGGGATAATTAATTTGGTAGTAATATCATGGGTTGGCACCTCAGCCTGTGTCTTCCGTGAGGAGGAGGCCCAACAAACCCATGGTGAGGCCTTTAGGAATTGTTAGGTATTTTGTTGTTGTTTATATCATCTTTTTATCAATTCATATTGATCACCACCTGACCCTAAGGCACAGTGACTGTGTCATATAATGTCATGTACAGTACACACAAGGTCTGGTAGAAAGGCCTTATCTACTGCCATGGAGCCTGTTCCTAAAACAATGAGAATTGTTTTGGTTCAGCTCAGACGGCAAGGATATCTCTTCCCCCAGGAATCTACTGTATATGGACTCTTTGTCTTGTCATTCGTGGACAAGAAACATATCCTATGAATTGTTGAAACGTCATCTACTGACTGACCAAATGACCATACATAAACTCATGTCAAAACAGAATTTGTCAGAGAGAGCACGAACCATTGATTATTCTGTTGTACCTTTGTCTTGAATACTCTCTCTCCACAGTAAAACATTCCATTCTCACTCTGATCACTCTCCTGTCTTATTTCTTTGTGTTGGATTATTGTATCTCATAGGGGAATAATAAGGTGTTGTTGTTTACAAATAATATATTTATCAAAATGGTCCTACGTCGCCGCATACTGATGTAATGTTGACCGACCGATGGACGGACAAGTGACCGTGGCTTATTTAGCCGATTTGGGTGCACTTTCTCTCCCCCGGTGGAACAGTGTTACAACACGTATAAAAAGAACCAGCTGTGAGTTTGGAAGTTTACTGTGTTTTCAGACAAGGTTATTATTTTGACAACAGTACAATTTATTTGATAACATTCCCTGCTTGGACATCCGCCACTGGACCGCTGGACACATGGTTTTCTGATTGCATGCTCCACGGTCCGAGGACGGATCTTTATGCACCATTGGTGACCGGAATAATATTTTAAGATAAGTATATTGTTTTATTCAGTTATCTGCGCGATGAGTCGCTTCTCAGTGATTTTTGATATTTCAGGGAGTCGGACAAGGCTAAATAATGTTTTAGTATCGCTCATTGTCTACTTAACCTTCACTTGAGTAAACACATAAATTGCTCGGACACATCCTATCATAGGCTATTGTCTGTGCCAGCCCAACATAGGGGAGATACAGTAGGCCTAGAGACACCATTCATTATAACATTCTTTTAAATTATAACATGTGTAATTGTAGCGCCCCCTGTAGAGGGGCAAAAGTGTGAATGAATAATCCACGACGCTGTGTGTCGCTTCAAAACACAATGTGTACTTTATATAAATTTCAAAAAGGCAATAATCAAAATAACAATTACATTCGATCATGTTCTTCAGAAATAAACTCACAATAAATGTACAATAGTTCAGCAGCATCATGTCACATACTGTATCACTACTATAATACTGTCACCAAGTCACCATGAATTATCCAAAATACAGTCATCCAAAATAAATGCACCATATACTGTATATATGTGTAGCATCAATGTACTCAAAAAGTGCCAATCGGTATGTAACTGTAGCATCATATAACAATATTAATAGAAAAGCACACCATGTATGCTTAAGCATCACTGTTAGCATTATTTAAATGCACTACATAGGCATCATCAATAAACTCAAATAAAGTGTCCTTCAGTGAGTAACTGTATTGGACCACAAAATATCACAATGTTGATATAAAAGGCACATTGCATGTTAGGACACTTAAATGTTACCATACTACACCAGCAAAGTGCATAAGAAGTGCTTAAATGCACTGATTGAATCAAAGGCACCTGTAAACATGTACTGTACATTCACATTTTTAACCCATATTATATAAATGAATTGTTTTTAAACCAAACCCGTTTTATCACCTTTTTAACCTTAGGTTATTTTTATTTATATCTTTAGATGCACTCTTATCTCTCCATGAATTACTCTTGTTTTTAACAGCAACACTCTTATCTTCATGAATTAATCACGTTTTTAAATGACCACAGCATCTGTAATGCATCCTGTTAGTTTTTAGCTTTCACACATAAAGTTCACAGTTTCTGTGCTCCATGAATTAAATAATGAAATAGATCAAAGGCAAACACACACAACGTGCAGCGACGCCTCACAGTGTAAACTGCGGAAAATGGCGTCTCCCTATAGTTCACCATGTGGATTACAAACAATACCAACTAAAGGTCTAAATTAAACTCTTAGAGTAAACATTTCACAGCGAAAATACTGCTCTACACATCATATACAGTACCCAAATTATATAGTTTTCACATTGAGCCGTCTGATGTCAGTTTTACCTGTAGAGGGGCAAAAGTGTGAATGAATAATCCATGACGCTGTGTGTACTGAAGCGGAGACACCAGCGAGCGCCCTCTACAGCTGAAACAGACCAACACAATCGATAGCAGATCCACCAAATACTGTAGTCAATCACAGAACTGTAGATCACTGTAGTGATGTAAAGTAATAAAGAAACATGTCAAACTGTTTTCAATGGACCCAAAATGTTTCACCAATAACGAAAATAGCTTGAAATAACTGGACCAAAATAAAAGCATTGAAATACAATACTCTTAACCAAAAGAATAGCTTAAAAGACCGTTTTTGCAAGTTTCAATAAAATAATTAAATCCAATAAAATTTCAGTCTACTACATAATTACTTTTTATTAATCCTTTATAGTTTACGGTTTGTCCCTGTAACGTTACGTGTCGTGTCTTTGAATTTTGAATTAATGATTTTTAAATAATTGAGATTTTTGAATTATTGTTCTCCCCGTCGGAGGAGTCAGATAACTCCTAATTATGTTTTGGTTTGACACGCGTCGTAAATTAACCCTTATCTGCGTTTGGATAACAGTAGATGGTCATTTTATCGGTCGTTATTTCTGTGATTTTCAAACTTTATTTTTTTTTTCGGTACCGTTTTGTTGTCTTTTTGCAAGACGCATCCTCTCAGTCCTCGTGTGGGACTGGGCTTGACCCGGTTATCAGGAGGGTAGTATATATAGGAAAGTTAGTCTCTGTTATCTGTCTCTTTTGGTTCCAAATGAGCTGTTTAAGTTTACACCTCTCACTCCCTCGCTTGCCGTCGCGAAGCAGAGTGAGGGAGTCAGAAGTAATATGTTATTTCTTAGACCGGATTTTGACCATTTCTGTTCTGGTAAAGGAAAAAAAAACTTGTTTAAGTTGATCTGCTGTTTCCATGATTTAACCTTGTCCATGAGGCCCCTGTGTCCTAAATAATGTGTTCCAAATTCCGTTGTTTCGGCGTTCCGGTTTGCCTTACAAATTACTTTTTATCTGCGGCCCTGTTAAAAACAGCCATTAAATCGGTTATGTTATTCTTTTTAAGTCTTTGAAGTTCCAAGGTGGTTTTCTACACCTTAACTTTCTAAATCTATTTCTCAGTTTTGAGTGTAGGCTATACATGCCTTTTTTGCACTGTAAATCACAGAGGTGTCCAGTACTTAAAGATTTGTACCTGCTGTCTTAAGTGTTGTTTAATGTTGTTTTTATTCTATTGTTTTATTGCTTTTTGTTGCACGTTTACCAGAATCAGAGGGTTTGCCTGGTTCTGAAGAATTTGGACATAGCCGCCGAAGGTCATGGTTGATGCTAGTCCCAAGTTGGTGTTATTAACATCCACAGAATCAGACGTTGTTCCTGTTTCTAAAAAAAAGGGTAAAAGACAAAGGTTTTTCCTGTCTTTGGAGGAGAAGTGGACTTATTTTGACCCAGACAGAGGTTTTTTCCTGTCTTTGGAGGAGAAGTGGACTTATTTTGACCCAGACAGAGGTTTTTCCTGTCTTTGGAGGATTCCCAGTACAGAGGTTTTGCCTGTATCGGATGGAAATCTTTTTGACCAGTGTTATTTAACCCAATAACGGCTGATTCCAGCCACTTAATCACATAAGAAAACTGTGGTTATTTTATCAATAATTACTTTACGCTTACATGTCTTCGTTTATCTCAGTCTGTGAGCGCTTCCAAGAACATTTTAGATAAACATGACCACTAGAACTAAAGAAGCCCCCCTCTGAATGATGACCTCTGAACTGACTGACCCACGTGTGTAAATGTATGAGATATTGTATGCATGGATACATGTACTGCATGTATGTGTATGCGTGATATATATGGTAGGCCTATATTGTCTAAAGGAAAAGGGTATCCTTTCTAATCCTATTTTTCTCCCCTAGTTAAAACCTTGGTTTGTCTATTATGAAAGAAAAAAAAGGGAAAGAATCAAACCAAGGTGAAGTGAGCGGTGCTATGTGATTCATGTGTTCTGTACAGTACTGTACAGGATGATGCTGCTTGCCTGCTTAATGCTTGCTGCTTGCGTGAGCTGCTTACGCTGCTTATAGGCTGGCACGGCCTATGTGTTATTTTATTATTATTTTATTTTGAGAAACTGTGGGGGTCGTTATAAACTTCGGGTGGCTGGTTACATACTGTACGCACATATGACCTTTGGTCTTGGTTTTTGTATCTCTCTCTCCCTCTCTCGAAATGGGTCTCACTTTATTTTTGTTTTGTTCTAACCCACTTGCCTGGTTTACCTCCCAATCTAGGAATCAGGGCAACCAACATTTTATTTGAACATGTTTCTGTTGCTCCTAATAACACATCTTAAATTATATTTGATTTAAAGCTGTACTGTGGAAGCTGCTCAACTAGTGGTCAGTAGCGGTATTGCTTTTTTCGGCCGGAGTCGCCGCGCGGACCACCGCGGCCGTCGCGAGCACCTCCGCCTCGCCGATACGCATCAGTAGAGCCGTCTCCCGTCATTTTTAGACCAGGATTGAGGGAGTAGCAGGCAAGATTCCTTCACCAATGTAAACACAGTTGCTGAGGGAAGCTACTTCCTTTAGAGACAGCAAGACTCGCTGTGATTGGCCGGTGGTGTATGATCCGCGCTGTGATTGGCCGGTAGTGTATCATGTGGGAGATGACATCATTTTGCCGGGAAATTCTACCCCCCTCACAACTCATAGAAAACATATAAAGAGAAGGCTTCAGAAGCTGAAAATAACAGAGTGGGTGTTCTAAAACTTTAGCGATTTAACAGTTAGGGCAATTTTAAGATTTGTTTTATAAAAAAAGTTACATGGTATAACTTTAATGTTTTTTTGTTTGTTTTTTTTTTGGACTGGACGGACTTGAGCTTGGCTTGATTTCATGTTTTATTTACATTTTATTTTGGCCGGTTTTCTCTCTCCTCCTTTGTTGTCCTTTTTGTTTTGCTTCCCGAGGGGCTGGTGTCCATTTAATTATATTTTGTTATTATTATTATCTTTTATTTTTATTTAAACCTTCTGTCTGTGTTCTGATGTCAAAGGGGCCCTGTTTATACGGTGCCTATGTTTACAGAAGAGGCTCGGACACTTTACTCCCTCTCGGCCTGTGCGTGCGTGAGCGTGTGTGACTGTGCCATGGCCATGGTGGTTATGTGTGAGAAAGTGTTAGATGTTTTGTCCTCCTTTCTACTGATTTCATCAACATTCTGATTGTTTACTGTCTAAAGTATTTTGTTGATGTTCCATTCTGGTACTGTTATGAAACATTTTAAAAAGATTCGATTACCCACAATCCTTGTTTGGAACTTCCTGTTCCCTGGTTGCCATAACAACCTTGTCATGTCATCCCATTCCTGAGAAGGATGGCTGATTAAGCCAAGGTCCTCTTTGGGTGTCTTACTGGTAGGCCTGCTAAGAAACATTTGACACTGACTGAAGATGTAACTATCTTATTATTATAAGTCATTTTTGATTTGTGTTTTTGAAAGTTTTAAATAATTGAAGAACTGTGAACAGATTATAAATCTGTGGTTTGAAAATGTATTTTTATTTTTTATTATTTTATCCATTTAGCCCCAAACATCAACAACATCATTTTATGCCACACCTTGTGTCAAGAGGGGGGAGTATGTTTGTGTTTGGAGTATGCTTTGAATTTTACTGTATGCTTATGCTTTGATTTTCATTGTTCAACGTTTAATTTTGATTTTGAAACTTTTGATTTTAAAACGTATGTTTTGAGTATGTTTGTGTTGTGTGCATTAATCCTTATGTTGTGCCACACAAGCCCAACACAAACAGACTATCAGAATGGCTTACGGTTGTGTATGACGCACAAGAGACGTTGTCCAACTGGCCACTCAACACCTAAGGGTTAGGGTTAGGGTTAGACAAAAAGACAGAGGGCGGAGAGTGAAAGGGGCACCACCAACAAACGATGGGCCACCAGTGCATGAGCCAATCAACCGCAGGACCAGAGCTATGCTCTGGTTGTCGGTGTGTAACGGAAATGCACTGTGAAGAAAAACATCTGGGTGGAGAAATTATGATTGTAAATTGTTGAAATACAAGTGACCTGCCTGTCATCCTCTAGGCCCGACGGACGACAGGCGGTGCAGAGGGACCACCAGAGGCCAGAGGGCAGTGTGAACGCGCCATCATCACAGCGGGAGGCCATTGCCTCCCGGGCCTGTGAGTATTCTGAAATCGCACTGTTGGAGAAATTGCCGCTATAATTATGACTGAAGAATCCATTGTACTGATATTAGTGAACTGCCGCAAGCTTCTGTCCGTAGGAGCTGTCTGAACCCCACCTAAAGAACCCCACTTCCCGTCTCCGCCCATCTCCGACCCATCTCCAACAAGACCTCAACTCGATCCTTGGACTTTGCTCTGTCTCTAGCCCTCATCATATCGAGGACTTATGGACTTATGGACCCCTTTTTATTTATATTCTGTCTTATATTCTTCTATTTGTTTTGTTACACCTTGTTTTCTTTTGAACAGGTTGCAGGGGAAGACTGATCAACTAATATTGTGACTTATCAATCTGATTACAAGGGGTTATTTCATTTATGTGTAAACATGATAACATTTTGTCACTAATGTCATGCTTTTCATGTCAACTCTAACCCTAACGATAATTACAGTTCCTTTTGCTATTGAAGAAATGTTTTAACCCTAACCCTAACCATGTTTCATCCCACTGTTTGCCTAGTTTGTTTTCTTTTGTTGATCCTATTTGATACAAAGATCAATATTAACCAGCCGGTGGATTGTTAGGTATTTTGTTGTGGTTTATGTGGTTTATATCATCTTTTTATCAATTCATATTGATCACCACCTGACCCTAAGGCACAGTGACTGTGTCATATAATGTCATGTACAGTACCCACAAGGTCTGGTAGAAAGGCCTTATCTACTGCCATGGAGCCTGTTCCTAAAACAATGAGAATTGTTTTGGTTCAGCTCAGACGGCAAGGACATCTCTTCCCCCAGGAATCTACTGTTTGTCTTGTCATTCGTGGACAAGAAACATATCCTATGAACTGTTGAAACATCATCTACTGACTGACCAAATGACCATACATAAACTCATGTCAAAACATAATTTGTCAGAGAGAGCACGAACCATTGATTATTCTGTTGTACCTTTGTCTTGAATACTCTCTCTCCATAGTAAAACATTCCATTCTCACTCTGATCACTCTCCTGTCTTATTTCTGTGTGATGGATTATTGTATCTCATAGGGGAATAAGAAGGTGTTGTTGTTTACAAATAATATATTTATCAGGTCAGTCGAGCCACTAGCGCTCAGGAACCCACTGCTCCTGAATTAAATGCTTGGTACTGGGAGTCTGGTGCTACGGACAGGTCCTGGACCTGGTGAGAGCAGGAGTGGACCTGGTGAGACGTAGGAGGAGACTGGCCAGGAGTCAACCCACAGAGCCTGGTCCTGCCATGTGCCAGATTGCCCCTCCCAGTCTCGGCAGAGTAGTTCCGGAACAGCGGAGTGTGGCCCTGTCTTTCCCTTGAAAGTTTCTTCTGGACTTGATCACCCTGGCTGGGTCACCTGAGCGAGAGGCATGATGTTGTGAGACCCGAAACCCCTATGACCTTGGGCTACATCACTGAGGATATGTCCCAGGTGCATCCATGCAATTTTTCTTCTATAGCTGTCACAATTATCGCGTTAACGGCGGTAATTAATTTTTAGGATGAATTGCTTAAAAATATTTAACGCAATTAACTCATACAGTTAATAGCGCCACAAGGGGGCGCTAGAGTGCCAGAAATGTCTCTATAGACCTTCGCTCTAGCTTCCGTCGACACTGTCCCAAGTGCCTTGGGATTTCACTCCAGCCAATGCTATGGGTAACGTAGCCAAAATGCTAACCCATTTAGAAGCCCGATCTAAAGCTATTTCAGTCGCAAAAAACGTTCTCTTTGGGTCTGGGAACACAATCCGGAGAAAATCCTGTCTAAAGATGTGATTTATTATTGGAGTGGGCGAAACGATGCGGCCGTTAGCGCGACTACGGCCCGTGTATGGCCGAGTGTTGGCCTGGACCATGGATGGACGTTTAGACCAGGGCTTCGTTGAGGCCTCCGATTAAATAATTAATTTTATTAAATATCCCGAACTAGTTCGGGATAGGCACCCTGGAATACGTCGCGCCGCCGACAGTATATATTGAGGTTTTTTTGGGGGGCTCTAAACTTTATTTTAAACCATTTTCAATGAAGTAAATCGTCGGACCATCTACCGTCTCTCGTTGGCTAGCGCTGGACGAGCAAGGACCACCCACGTTGCTCCAAGCAGCTCGGGGTAAGTAAAATAGCAAATAAAATATTGGATTGGATTGAAATAAAGCCGAACTTGTTCGGGATAGGCACTTATAGGGTTAACGCATGCACAGCATAACCGGCATAGTCCACTTGCATTGAGTTGCTCACCCAGCGCATGAGGCGTTTTCACCCCTTCTTCCGGCTAGTAAAACCGTGAGGTAGTGGGTCTACTGTGACGCGTTTTGCGTCATAGTTTGTGTTCATGGACGCGCTTCATGAACGAGCACTTCCGGTATGAACGCGCGTCAATACAAAGAAGCCTAGACGCGCGTTCATGTGAGTAGACCCAACTGCAGTACCTCAAAACGGCCACCATGTCCATTTGGTTTCAGGGCGCCCCCAGGGTTCTGGGGGCTTGATAACCGGCCCATTCACTGCAGCCCCTCCCCCTTCCCCCCTCCACACACTGATGCTCAAATCTCACACTCACAGAGTGAGCAGAGGGGGAGACGCTTGCTGAAAAAAGTTGTTAAACCTCTTGGAAACATCGCTGCCACTGGATTAATAACTGATCATCATCAATACATCTCAAATAGAGATCTACTACTACGTTTGGCTGTTCAATTGGAGAGGACAACAGCAACACATTAAAATCCACGATTTTAGGCTCCAACTGCTTGCATTAGATCCAGAGAAATGGTCGCGATGGATGCGTGATCATGCGTCTTCAACACTGCAGCATATTTGCCAGCTATCCTAGGCTGTGTAACATAGGTTAACGATGCTCGATGACCCTGATTTGACCGGGATTTGACATAGGCAATCAGCACAGGCTTGTGTTGTGCAGCATGTGTCAACTGAATGAATTATCTGTATCCCAGACAGATAATCTAGTAATCCCTTCTCCCTAATGCTAAACTGACTTTTAAGTTCCACTTCTCCCCAAAATGTATTTTCCATTTTGAATGAATGACAAGCCTATTGTTGCATTTAGGCTCTTTAGTTTCCAATAATTAAACTATAAGCCAGTGTTTTATTGCTACACAATAAATCGTAAATAAGGTAGCCTACTCTACATGCATAAATAATAATCCATCTTCAATACATCCATCTTCAACCGCTTTATCCAGCATCAGGTAACAGTTCCAACTGAGATTTCTAGAGTTCCTTAATAATAATAATTATAATAAGCAATACTAATGATTATATAATAAACATACATACATACAGTAAATACTGTATAAATGTATCCGCCTTATTCCGCCTTTATCTTTTCATTTCCACAACAATATACAGACAGAAATGGCATATTTTGGACATAGTTCGATACATTTTTAAGCTGTGATTAATCTGATTTAAAAAATATATGTATTTGACAGCCCTATTTTTTTTTCGTTCTCTGCCTATTCTGTTATTGTAATAATAATAAGAAAAAATATAGCTGCAAGCAGCGATAAACTGGCCAAGCCAGAAAAAGCAGGAAAGCAAAAAAGCAGCAAGGGAAAGCAGTAAAAGCACGAAAAGTGGGAAAAGAAATCAAAGAAAAACTAGAAGCAGTGTTCTTCCGAACAGGTCTCCGGCAGGTAAGGTAGTTTTTTTTGGCCTACTGGTGGCTCTATAATAGGCCAAAGTGAAAAGGGTGCCACGCATTCTTGGGCCTTTTACGGCAATCGGACGCTGCATGCGGGATTTGAGGCATTTTGTTCCAAAAATGTGTTTTGCAAAAGTTGACCCGCTGGTGGCGCTATAACAGGCCAATGTGAGAGAGTGGCATCTGTTCCTTGGCCTAGTGGGAATGTGTGTGCAAAATTACACACACATAGCAGGCTGCGTTCATGATTTGAGACATTTTGTTCAAAAAGGAGCAATCCTGCAAAGCTTGGAATTCAATGTTAGCCAATTAGATAGAATATGATGTCGGACAAATCCGTCATGATTACATCACTGTAGAGATACTGTGTACTGATTTGTGTGATTTTCGGATAAAATCACAGAATGTGTATCGAAGAATGTGTTTTACATACTGTAAGTCGGCCTTCTGGTGGCGATATAAAAGGCAGATGTGAAAAATGCAGGGCACAGGGTTTTCCTTGGCCTCTGGGAAGTGTGCATATAAAGCTTTACACTAATCTGTGGAGTTATAGGTAAATGCAAAAATTGGCCTCTACACAACATGTATGCAAAAGACTGTATGCAACAGACATAAAATACTGTGATACTATTCACCTGGACAGTTTATGATGCTGCACATGATATCATTGTAATTCTTGGCCATCACAACATAGGTGTAGACATCACATAGTTTGTATTATAATGCTTGGTTCAGGAGTTATGATGCAAAATACATTATTTGGTAATGGCGGATATTAAAATAGGTATGAAGGAGGGGCATTATGGGGAAGGCTCCATATCAGACAATGTCCAGGGACACAAACTGTACATGTTTACCAAATTTCATGGTTTTATTCTTTTATCAACCCCAGGCGGGATTTGATCCAAAGTTCTATGTAGGCTTAGTGCCTTCGATTAAAGTGCCACAGTATTTTATTGAATTTATTTTTTCATATTTTGGAGGCTTGGAGTGAAAGCAATCTGAGTAAATGTAATCTCAGTATTTCTGAAATTTTCGAGTGATTGTATTTTCTTTCACTCAGAACAGAAAACTTACGGCCGGTAGAGAAGGGCTCATTTTAAACATGAACGCGATCTGGAGTTGGATCGGCTTCGTGTTTTAGCCGTTTGGCATAGTCATACAAAGCGACTGCATGGTCAAGCCACTAGAGAAAAAGTGGCAAAGAATAATAATAATACTAATGATGAAGTACAATGTCAATGAGTGGCCTTTGCCACTGCGTGGCTTGGCCACTAATAATATTAAGCACAGATTATGTAAAGACTCCTCCTGTATTTTTTTGTATTCTTTGTATTATTACTTTTTTTGTATTTTTTATTAGCACAAAATACAAGAAACAATACATTTATGTGATATATTGTGCAGGAGAAGTTAAGAAGCCTGGTGGTTTATGAAGAACTTCCCCTAATTTATAAAATCAGACATAAGTATACATACTATATAAAAAAAAAAAACATTATGCAATAGTACATTCAATAAACATGCTTAATTTTAGTTTACATACAATAAAGTACCGGTACATGCATATATACTACACTCTACCTACTGACCTGTACACACATAATCAAATACATATCTACTACTTTTTAGCTATGAGCTTTTTTTTGTAGATGACTTTAAAGACTGGTAATGAAGATTCTTTTATCCTTGGATCGGCGGCATTCCATAAATTAGCACCTCTATATCTTATTTCAAACTGCCTGAGGGAAGTACGACAATAAGGTACATGAAGGTCCTTTGATTGTCTTGTGACATATGAATGAATATCAGAATTAAATGAAAAGAAGCTATTAAACCCCTTTGGTAGCTTGTGTTGATCATAAATACATTCATACACAAATATACATATCTGTAAAGAATTAACCTCGGACACAGACAGAATGTTTAGTTTCTTGAAGAGAGGAGCAGATGGTTCCAATCGATCAGAGGATGTTGCCAGTCTAACAAATCTTTTCTGAAGTAAAGTATTTTTTTGAAGATGAGAAGAATGGAGGGGAGGGGGAGAGGTTTGTGCAAGGACATGCTTTGATTGGCCAGTAACCAAACGCTCTCACCTAAACATTATTTACTATTCTGTCCCTATCGGTATGCAACTCAAACAGCGCTGAATTGGTTCAAGCGACCTTGATCCACGTGAGGCCCTGCCGAGCGAGTCGCTGGGCCGAGCATTGCAAAGCCGTTCAGCACACCTCCATCGCAGTCAATAACTATGCACCTGGGACGTATCCTCAGTGACGTAGCCCAAGCTCATCGGGGGTTTCCGGTCTCGCAACATCATACCCCTCACTTGGGTGACCCAGCCAGGGTTGATCAAGTCCCGACTTACATCCCAGTAGCTACCCACGATCTTTCCCATTAGGGAAAGACTTTCTTGAAATGCCTGGATCCTGAGGCTAGGGAAAGAGAGGACCATTCACTCCACCGCTCCGGAACTGCAGAGACTGGGAGAGGAAATCTGGCGCTTGGAAGGACTAGGCTCTGTGGATTGGCTCCTGTCCTGGCCCTCCTACGTCTCACCAGCTCCAGGACCCAGGGGCGTCACGGGGGGGGGGGAGTGGGGCAGTGGGACAGAAAAATAGCAGATATACAAGCTCACAGCGCGGCACCGAGTGCCATGTTGCGAGCTTGTAGATCTGCTATTTTTTAAAAGTCGTGTAAATGTGTGCAAATCTTGAATATATGTGAGTGAACATTTGTAACTCAAATTTTGCTTCTCCCCTGGAACTAAATATTTTGAGGTGGGGGTCCGTGGCCAAATACATATCATTTTGGGGGTCCTTCACATAAAAAGGTTTGAGCACCACTGACATAGAAACATAGGTTTTTTCAAAAAACCTTAGGAAGATTTGAATATGAGGATTTGAATTATATTCAAAGATGTTTTCACTTTTTTTCTTTTTCTTTTTTTCTTTGTTGCTATTTTTCAATAGTTAAAGCACAAAATAATGAGTAGGCCTAATAATGTGTTCCCAATGTGTAAATGGGTTAAACCCCCTCCCCTATGAAGAACATTCATGGGGGGCCCGCAGTGAATACTTGTACCCAGGGCCCATAATTTGGTGGACCTGTGCGTTGCACAGACTCCAGCCCCAGACATTTCATAGACAGTAGCCTATGATAAGACACCAGATAGGATGTCTTTACTTGTTATCTGGCGCCGTCTTTTGGCGGAACTTAAAACAACACGTGAATTACATTGTGAGTTAAATATTCTAACGTTGACTGGGAAAATGTCAAGACAACAACACCTGTTCACCTCTTTACTAGCTGAAATAAATGTGCTATTTTCCTTCTCTGCAAACAAAGTCGCAACCGAAGTATCATGTTGAATTGCTGATATTGGGGTGGTGTGATTTTGGGAGGTGATATCACATTATCCCTTCCCCTACCCTGGCTGCTAGAAAAACCAGCACAGACCAGAACAATTTTCATGCTGGTCTGTGCTGGTCTATGCTAGTTTATGCTGGTTCATGCTGGTTCATGCTGGTTTAGATGCTGGTCTGTGCTGGTCTGTGCTGGTTCATGCTGGTTTTATGCTGGTTTAGATGGTGGACCAGCATAGACCAGCACCAGCACCAGCACAGACCAGCACCAGCACAGACCAGCATGAACCAGCATAAACCAGCATAGACCAGCATGGGACCAGCACCAGCACCAGCACAGACCAGCATGAACCAGCATAAACCAGCATAGACCAGCATGCCCACTAAACAATGTCCGTCTATTATACGTCTAGGCTAAATTTATACAGAATTTAGCCCGGCTATTTTTGGTATATTTTTAGACCGAATCTAGACCTTTGAATTTTAAAACATTATCCACTAAATATTTATTAATAAAACAATTGTACGTTATATGATCTCCAACTATTGGATTAAACTTTTGCCATTGATGCCAATACAGTTCATTATATTTTTAGACCTCATTTAGATGTTAAATCCACGTCTATAATTATACGACGTTAGAATTATTTTAAATAACCTTTTTATTCGCTGTTTGAATAAAAATAAATGAAGCCGGAAACAGCTCTTGTCTATAAAGTGCTCCTCATGTGCCTATTCAATATATATTGATTAAATAAAATCATTTTAATAGCTATTCATCAATACAGCTAGAGTGGGTACTCGGGACCAGCCTGGTTCCCCCGGGGGGTCCTTGGAATGCCTGGCCAGTTTGTGGAGCCCCCGGCCGAGTCCGGGGCGGCGAGCCAGACGCGTGGGCACCTGGCTCGAGTCCGAGACCCGCACGGCAGTGGAGCTGCGGAGCGTGTGCAACCGCTACACTTTGGCTCATTTTCCCACATTTTGAATTTTTACCATTTTCTCCTGGGGCCCGCGAACGGCATGGCCATTTGGCTATTTTTCCATATTTCTTTCCAGGGGGTCCCCGGATTTCCGGGGGTCCCGGCGGTGGCCCTGCCTCCGGGGACCCCCTGGGTGCCTGCCCCGTCCCGTGCCGAGGCCGACGCGTGGGTACCACCCCCGGCTCTCCCGGCTTCTCCTAGCCCGAGTTATACCATTTTATGCGCGCTGCAATAATTCTAGGCCTCAATCACTTTTACCCTGGCCTCCCTGTTTTCACCATGTGACAAGCGGCTGTTGTTGTCAAGCGGCAAGTGGCTGCGCACAGTGAGTTTTTTTTCCCCCCGATCGAACCCAGTTCGATTCGTGCTTCTTGTCGCATGCGGTAAAAACTCATCATCACTCCTTTTATGACTCCTTTTTGGATCTGCAGCGCAGATTCTGCACATTATTTATTACACACCAAATCCAATGCGTTTTTTAATCATGCAGCAAACGGGGGAAAAAAATGCAATTGTTGAAAATCGTGCCTGTGTGCAAACTGCAAAGCCCTTAAGAGGTTGTTTTTAGAATAGGCCTCAGGTCTAACTGGATTAAGGAATAGGTCATGGATGGAAAGCTAATAAAGTGGATACCGTATGATGTCTTTAGTTGTCAGCCCATATTAACCTGTTCTCAGTTTTCTCATCTCTAGCTGTTTTGATCCATCAGAAATGTGCACTTCTGATTCTCCACCAACTATATATGTAATGAAACAGATGAAAGCCCAGGTCCTTTGGCCACTGGCTCCGAACCCTCACCACTGCACACCTTGCCCCCCGCTGACGCCCGAACTGGAACTGAAGACATCACTTCAAGTCTGTCGCTCGCGGGGATAACGATTGACAGCCGTCTGTCCTGTTACCTGAGAACCATGTCGGAAGCTGACAGAAATCGAGTCGTGGGTGAGTGTTTCTTTCTTCTTTTTTCCCCCTTATGGGCAAGTATATATCCTGTGTGGTGTTGAGATGCGGCTGCAGTGATGTCAGCAAGGATTTATCCTTATTGTGTGTGTAAGTAAGTCTGTCACGATTATGACATTTCACATGACGATTATTAATTGTCTCTCAAATAACTGACAGTCGTTGACAATTACATTTCTTTTTGGCTTGTAGGCTTTGAAGTTGCACATGGTAGATATGACACATAACCTAAATATACAAAGAAATTAAGGTCATATTTGACAACTTAACACTTTAAAAAGAACATTGATAGTGGAAATAGCCCATCTACAAGCTCACAAAGCGTCGCATACACTATTTTTGAACATGTCTGAAAATATAAACATTTTTCAAGGTGGAAACGAATATGATGATTATATCAAATAATTGGATTAGACGATTATGTAATAATTGTGACAGCCCTGTGTGTGTGTGTGTGTGTGTGTGTGTGTGTGTGTGTGTGTGTGTGTGTGTGTGTGTGTGTGTGTGTGTGTGTGTGTTCGTTCTCTCCCTAGGTCTGAGCTCGGTGTTGGAGTACCAGTGTGGAGAGATGTCTAAGAATGAGACCCTCTTCCCGTTCTACATGTGTTGTAGCTGCCAGGAGACGGTGCAGCTCAAGCGTATCTGTGAACACAGCACCAGCATCCATCACCAGCTCAACTATATGGTCAGCACTTCTCACAATACCTGACCTTTTTTCTCTAAGAAATCAACTGAGGATAACCAGTCATTATTCTGACTGGCCCCATGAACTGTCCCTAACCCTAACCTCACACTAACCTAACGTTGTGAATGATGGGATGTTGGAATTAAGAAGAACTCTTGTAATTGTGACATGCTCTTAACATCTGGGTGAATTTCATCAACTTGATCACTAGGGGTCAGCGACAGATAGTTTTGCAACTTATCTGAATGGTACACATTATGCCTCTTTCAAAAGTCAACTTTTAACAAGAAATATAAACCATTGCAGACAAGTATTTCACTTTAAAACACTGAATTAATATTACATTTGAAGGTATTCAATATAAATATTTACATATTTGTCTGGCACTTCCCCTTCCTAGAAAAACCCATTGTAACTTCAAACTCCCTTTTAACCATGCTTTCATTTTTAAATGAAAACTGTCTTTTCTCTAGGGGTGTAACGATATATTTTAATAGGTATTCGATACACATCACGATACATGGATGACGATACGATACATGGACGATATTGGTTCATTCATGCCGATACAATACGATTCGATTAAATGATTTAAAATCGATATAGTAACTAGCAAAGAAATTAAATCTGTGTGAAAGGTGTGGATAGTGCAGGTTTTTAAGGGAAACATGTATTATTTATTATGGATATAAATAAGTAAACACAGTGATTATCTGCCAAATACATGGACATTGTATATTGACAAACCTGCACCTTGACATATACACAGAGATTACACACATTTATCGATAGACCAGTGTACCTATATGGAAAGGAAAAGTAATTAAACCCCTCCTTTTAATGTTCTTCTTCTTAAAAATGCTAAATACAATGCACAAGTAGGTAGTACAATCAATTCTTAGCACTGCCGATTCGATACGATACAAAATCCAAACGATACAATTCGATTTGAGCTGTTTTCATTTTGATATAATTCGATTGTTTTAATTAAAAACAATATTTCTCTGCAAACAAAGTCGCAACCGAAGTATCATGTTGAATTGCTGATATTGGGGTGGTGTGATTTTGGGAGGTGATATCACATTATCCCTTCCCCTACCCTGGCTGCTAGAAAAACCAGCACAGACCAGAACAATTTTCATGCTGGTCTGTGCTGGTCTATGCTAGTTTATGCTGGTTCATGCTGGTTCATGCTGGTTTAGATGCTGGTCTGTGCTGGTCTGTGCTGGTTCATGCTGGTTTTATGCTGGTTTAGATGGTGGACCAGCATAGACCAGCACCAGCACCAGCACAGACCAGCACCAGCACAGACCAGCATGAACCAGCATAAACCAGCATAGACCAGCATGGGACCAGCACCAGCACCAGCACAGACCAGCATGAACCAGCATAAACCAGCATAGACCAGCATGCCCACTAAACAATGTCCGTCTATTATACGTCTAGGCTAAATTTATACAGAATTTAGCCCTGCTATTTTTGGTATATTTTTAGACCGAATCTAGACCTTTGAATTTTAAAACATTATTCACTAAATATGTATTAATAAAACAATTGTACGTTATATGATCTCCAACTATTGGATTAAACTTTTGCCATTGATGCCAATACAGTTCATTATATTTTTAGACCTCATTTAGATGTTAAATCCACGTCTATAATTATACCACGTTAGAATTATTTTAAATAACCTTTTTATTCGCTGTTTGAATAAAAATAAATGAAGCCGGAAACAGCTCTTGTCTATAAAGTGCTCCTCATGTGCCTATTCAATATATATTGATTAAATAAAATCATTTTAATAGCTATTCATCAATACAGCTAGAGTGGGTACTCGGGACCAGCCTGGTTCCCCCGGGGGGTCCTTGGAATGCCTGGCCAGTTTGTGGAGCCCCCGGCCGGGTCCGGGGCGGCGAGCCAGACGCGTGGGCACCTGGCTCGAGTCCGAGACCCGCAAGGCAGTGGAGCTGCGGAGCGTGTGCAACCGCTACCCTTTGGCTCATTTTCCCACATTTTGAATTTTTACCATTTTCTCCTGGGGCCCGCGAACGGCATGGCCCCGGCGCTCCATTTGGCTATTTTTCCATATTTCTTTCCAGGGGGTCCCGGATTTCCGGGGGTCCCGGCGGTGGCCCTGCCTCCGGGGACCCCCTGGATGCCTGCCCCGTCCCGCGCCGAGGCCGACGCGTGGGTACCACCCCCCGGCTCTCCCGGCTTCTCCTAGCCCGAGTTATACCATTTTATGCGCGCTGCAATCATTCTAGGCCTCAATCACTTTTACCCTGGCCTCCCTGTTTTCATCAGAAATGTGCACTTCTGATTCTCCACCAACTATATATGTAATGAAACAGATGAAAGCCCAGGTCCTTTGGCCACTGGCTCCGAACCCTCACCACTGCACACCTTGCCCCCCGCTGACGCCCGAACTGGAACTCAAGACATCACTTCAAGTCTGTCGCTCGCGGGGATAACGATTGACAGCCGTCTGTCCTGTTACCTGAGAACCATGTCGGAAGCTGATAGAAATTGAGTCGTGGGTGAGTGTTTCTTTCTTCTTTTTTCCCCCTTATGGGCAAGTGAATATCCTGTGTGGTGTTGAGATGTGGCTGCAGTGATGTCAGCAAGGATTTACCCTTATCTTGTGTGTGTGTAAGTAGGTCTGTCATGATTATGACATTTCACATGACGATTATTAATTGTCACTCAAATAACTGCGATTAATGATTTAATTGTGATTTTGATAGTCGTTGACAATTACATTTCTTTTTGGCTTGTAGGCTTTGAAGTTGCACATGGTAGATATGACACATAACCTAAATATACAAAGAAATGAAGGTCATATTTGACAACTTAACACTTTAAAAAGAACATTGATAGTGGAAATAGCCCATCTACAAGTGTCGCATAGGCCTACACTATTTTTGAACATGTCTGAAAATATAAACATTTTTCAATGTGGAAACGAATATGATGATTATATCAAATAATTGTGATTAGACGATTATGTAATAATTGTGACAGTGTGTGTGTGTGTGTGTGTGTGTGTGTGTGTGTGTGTGTGTGTGTGTGTGTGTGTGTGTGTGTGTGTGTGTGTGTGTGTGTGTGTGTGTGTGTGTGTGTTCGTTCTCTCCCTAGGTCTGAGCTCGGTGTTGGAGTACCAGTGTGGAGAGATGTCTAAGAATGAGACCCTCTTCCCGTTCTACATGTGTCGTAGCTGCCAGGAGACGGTGCAGCTCAAGCGTATCTGTGAACACATCACCAGCATCTATCACCAGCTCAACTATATGGTCAGTACTTCTCACAATACCTGACCTTTTTTCTCTAAGAAATCAACTGAGGATAACCAGTCATTATTCTGACTGGCCCCATGAACTGTCCCTAACCCTAACCTCACACTAACATAACGTTGTGAATGATGGGATGTTGGAATTAAGAAGAACTCTTGTAATTGTGACATGCTCTTAACATCTGGGTGAATTTCATCAACTTGATCACTAGGGGTCAGCGACAGATAGTTTTGCAACCGTTTATCTGAATGGTACACATTATGCCTCTTTCAAAAGTCAACTTTTAACAAGAAATATAAACCATTGCAGACACGTATTTCACTTTAAAACACTGAATTAATATTACATTTGAAGGTATTCAATATAAATATTTACATATTTGTCTGGCACTTCCCCTTCCTAGAAAAACCCATTGTAACTTCAAACTCCCTTTTAACCATGCTTTCATTTTTAAATGAAAACTGTCTTTTCTCTAGGGGTGTAACGATACATTTTAATAGGTATTCGATACACATCACGATACATGGATGACGATACGATACATGGACGATATTGGTTCATTCATGCCGATACCATACGATTCGATTAAATTATTTAAAATAGATATAGTAACTATTTAGCAAAGAAATTAAATCTGTGTGAAAGGTGTGGATAGTGCAGGTTTTTAAGGGAATAATAAGTAAACACAGTGATTATCTGCCAAATACATGGACATTGTATATTGACAAACCTGCACCTTGACATATACACAGAGATTACACACATTTATCGATAGACCAGTGTACCTATATGGAAAGGAAAAGTAATTAAACACCTCCTTTTAATGTTCTTCTTCTTAAAAATGCTAAATACAATGCACAAGTAGGTAGTATAGATACAATCAATTCTTAGCACTGCCGATTCGATACGATACAAAATCCAAACGATACGATTCGATTTGAGCTGTTTTCATTTTGATATAATTCGATTTTTTTAATTAAAAACGATATTTCAATGCAGTTACTATATCGTTACACCCCTACTTTTCTCTGATCATACTGCATGTAAAATAAAACTAGTTTCGTTTTTTTTCCCCAACAACTTTTAATTGTGTAAAATAAAAAACATAATATGACAGTGGCTGTGTTGAGCTACGGCTTATGCCTTCTGTTTTTTTGTCCCAGTGGAAGGAGTTCCCTCATATAATGACTCCAATCAGGGACATGGAGAACTGGAGTGAGAAACAGAAGGAGGAAGGCTATGGCTACGCCATCTACAAAATCGCCGAGCGGGAAAAGTTTACCCAGATGGATGCTGAGGTAACCGTTATTGATCGTTCATGACGTTCACCTCTGTTGTCAGTTTACCGTTGTCTTACAGGTGGTGAAACTGCAGCGGAACTAGTTTGAAAGCGAAAAAAAAAAAATCCGAGGCACCCATGCCATACATTATAATTTTCACTCCCAGCACCTTATATTTATGGCATATCGTCATTGTCGGGTGGAAACCTTGTTCGTCCAAAACCGCTAACCGATAAAAGGGCAGGGGCTCAAGCCCCCTTTGATGTCTATGTGTGCACGTGCCTGGAACACAATGAGATGGACATGTTGTTGTTCTGCCTTCTGTTGAACAGACCAGCAGAGTTCACAAGAGCCTCCTCTCATAGGGCAGGTGGATTCATGACTGTATGTATATAGACAATATTTTAGGCCAATAAAAAAGAAAACTATATACCAAATAACATACCTATGCCATAAATTCTAAGTTGGCAGCCGGACTACACTATGTGAAGCCACTGTTGAAGTTCATAATCTTATCTTGTTCCCAACTCAGAAGCGACAGACAGCAAAGAAAACGTACGTCTGACGAGGAGTCTGACCGAGAGGACTCCGTTCGGCGCGGCCGTGGTGAAGACACCAGAGCAGATGTCAGACAGAACACACCCAGAGCGTCTCGCAACCCTGAACACTCACAACTCAACCATAACAGGTGTGTAGGGCTGTCACGATATGACATTGTACATGACGATTAATTGTCACTCAAATAATTGTGATTAAAGATTTAATTGTGTTTTTGTCGTTGACCATTTCTGTTTGGCTTTAAGGCTTTGAAGTTGCACATGGCAGATATGACACCTAAATATACAAAGAAATTACTGACATAGTTGACAACGTTATACTTGAACAACATTAGCTGCATATACGTGACAGCTTCATTCCAATCTGATCTAAATAAACCCGATTGAAGGTATTGGATCAAGTGTTTACATGGGGTGAGATCAATCCGATCTGGTGTTTACATGTGCCCACTTTTAAATCGTGTTGTGATCGCATTTCCCTGTATCCATTAATAATAATAGTAATAATAATGGTAATACAGTATCTGGCTTAAAGTCCAATTTGGTGTTAGGGGAGTTTCTCACCTGAACTGAGTCAGTGGGGCCCTAGACATGAAAAATCACAGAGGTGCTCGTCCGCCATAGTGGCACGAATGGCGCAATGGCCATATCAAATATGGCTGCCATCGGCTATGATGAAAATCCAACTTTTCTGTTTCTGGGTTTATATGCACATGTAATACCTCTATTTGGACTAATTGTGGTGTGGGGAATTCATTTCTGATATTGTTTTGACCATTTTGGGTGATTTGGACCTCAAAAGGTCCTGGTCAAGGTCATTTTGCTATTCCGAATTCCGTGGACCATAACTTGGCCATTGTTAGGAGTAAAAACAGGTGCAGTAGGTCTAAATCAACTAATGCTGACATGTACAGTATAATTCATTTCTGACATTGTTTTGACCATTAAGGATCATCTTGTCTTTGAAATACCAATGTCAATGCCATTTTACAAAAACGATTTTGTTCATTACTTGCACTTTTATAGTATTTTTAGTTAGTATATTAGTATATTTGTAAGTTTGTTACTATTTTATAGTAAGTTTGTTTTGTTTATAAAAAAAGACATACTAGTGAGAAATACAACAAGTAAACATCAACTTTTATCTTTAAAGGGGGGCTTTAAATGGGTGTTTAAATGAGCAAATAATTGAGCAATGAGCAATTACACAACAAAATCACTCACAAAATTAAATAACAATTTCCCTCAAAGTGCACCATATTGTGATTGTGTGCATGCAAGTATAGTATGAGGTGTTTTACAGGATGGATTTGTCATTGTTCCATGGCAAAATATGATGCACAGAACTCCATCAGTGTCGAGTGTCGTGCTTCAGACATGGCAGGAGTGTACTAAAGTCAAAGTGCTCCTTCCATCCATCAGAGCTTGACATTGACTTTTTGAGGCAGTTGTCCTTTGGACAAGTATATTTCCCATTCACTTGTCTGGGGACAAAAGTCACTTGTCCGGATAAAAATGTCATACATTGAAATAATAACAAAAGGACGGCTAATGACCCCCCTTGCTCCCTCCACTCCATAGTATGGGCACTTGTCCCGGACAACAGGACAAGCCTTTATGTCATGTCCTGTTCCATGTTCCATTGGTTCTAGTCTTTCCTCAGGTTCCTTGGCTGTTGCAAGCAGGTGGCAAGAAATGCGCTAGAAAGGTGCCTTGTTGGTCTCAGCAGTTGTACTTCTCTGCTACCAATACTGTGTCTTGTCTTGTTCTGTCAAGGTCTTTGCCTCTCCAAAGTTTGTTAGATATTGTACTCGGTCAGAAGCCAAAACTACATGTTTAATCCTCACCTGGCCCATGCAGTCATCTCCTGTCTCCAAGGCATACAGTATGTACCTTGATCACTGTCTTGGCTAGTGGTGCTCCAAGATGAGACTGCTTGATGCAGTGGAAGTGAGTCTCACCAGTGCCATACTGCTGCCAGATCTCCTTCATCCCCAGTGCTTGGAAATATGGGGTGTAGTATAGCAGTAATGTGAAGGAGACTGGGGTCCGCTCATAGTTCCGACATCCCATTATTCTGACCATTAGGTTAGTGAAGGTTAGGGATAGGCTTAGTTATAATGGAGGCTGTACATGCACCAGGTGTCAGCTTCCTCAATCCTATTCAAGATGTCTGGGATCTCTTCTCCACTAGCGACATCATCAACAGAGACAACAGAGCTGATAATGGTAAATGGACTGCATTTACAGTATATAGCACTCTTTTCCAAAGCGCTGTACAATGTATTTCACATTCGCCCATTAACACACACATTCACACATACATTCACACCATGAAACCATGCAAGGTGCTCATCGGGAGCAGTTAGGGGTTCAGTGTCTTGCTTAAGGACACTTCGACAAATAAGCAGGAGGCAGCCGTTCTACCTACATCGCCACAAGCTTGAATGGACACCATATTCCGAACACACAGCTGGAGAGCTGTTTGTTCTCCTCAGACACCCAGAATTTGTAAAGTTGATGAGGGATGGGTCTGTCGACTCTGTTATCTCTGATGATGAGTGGCTTCCTGCAAAAGGGGCTGGAGGTGAAGAGATCCCAAAGATTGAACTAGATTGAGGAGGCTGTCACCAAGCTGCTGGTACATGTGGAGTCAACTGGCCCTATTATAACTAAACCTACCCATAACCCTAACCTAATGGAGGGAATAATGGGTCGCCAGGATTATGAGTGGACCCCAGAGAGCAGTATGGCACTAGGTGTGCAGCGGCACATGCTTCTACAGCATCAAGCAGTCTCTCATCTTGGAGCACCACTAGCCAAGACAGTGATCAGGGGACATATGCCTTGGAAACTGGAGATGACTGCATGGGCCAGGTGGGGACTAAGCATGCAGCTATGGCTTCTGACCGAATACAATATCTAACAAACTTTGGAGAGGCAAAGACCTTGACAGAACAAGACACAGCATTGGTAGCAGAGAAGTACAACTGCTGAGACCAACAAGGCACCTTTCTAGTGCATGTCTTGCTACCTGCTTGCAACAGCCAAGGAACCTGAGGAAAGACTAGAACCAATGGAACATGGATGGATGCAAGGAACACTTCGACTCTCAAGGATATGGCTGCCTTGCTGATGGATAAATGGTAAATGGTGCATTTATATAGCGCTTTTATCCAAAGCGCTTTACAGAAATTGTGCATTACATTCACCCACACATTCATACACCGGTGGTGGAGGAAACCATGCAAGGCACCAACCAGCTCACCGGGAGCAATGTGGGGTTCAGAGTCTTGCCCAAGGACCCTTCGACATTAACTCAGGGGGAGCCCGGATTCGAACTGGGAACCCTTCGGGAACCCTTTGTGCTCTAATAACGGTTTCTCTACCCCTGAGCTATGCCACCCCAATATCGGTGCATCATATTTTGCCATGGAACAATGGCAAATACATCCTGTAAAAACACATCATACTAACTTGGATGCACACAATCACAATATGGTGCACTTTGAGGGAAATTGTTATTTAATTTTGTGTGTGCTTTTGTGTGTGATTTTTATTTGTCACTTTTATTCGTAAATAGTCTTACATTTAAACACCCATTTTAAACCCCCCTTTAAAGTTTAATGTGGATGTTCACTTGTTGTATTTCTCACTAGTATGTATTTTGTTATAAACAAAACAAACTTACTATAGTAACAAACTTACAAAAAATACTATAAAAGTGCAAGTAATGAACAAAATCGTTTTTGAAAAATGGCATTGACATTGATATTTCAAAGACAAGATGATCCTTCATGGTCAAAAAAATGTTGATTTAGACCTACTGCACCTGTTTTTACTCCTAACAATGGCCAAGTTATGGCCCACGGTCTTCGGAATAGCAAAATGACCTTGACCATGACCTTTTGAGGTCCAAATCACCCAAAATGGTCAAAACAATATCAGAAATGAATTCCCCACACCACAATTAGTCCAAATAGAGGTATTACATGTGCATATACACCCAGAAACAGAAAAGTTGGATTTTCATCATAGCCGATGGCAGCCATATTTGATATGGCCATTGCGCCATTCGTGCCACTATGGCGGACGAGCACCTCGGTGATTTTTCATGTCTAGGGACCCACTGACTCAGTTAAGGTGAGAAATTCCCCTAACACCAAATTGTGAACAGGACTTTAAGCCAGATACTGTATTATGGAGCCTAATGCAAATGCACAGCGCCACCAAAGTGAAAAAAAAGCTGCAATGCTCCTTTAATTAGACTAGAAGCTCGGCGGGCGGCCGAGCGTCTAGTCGGCGCCCTGGCCAACTCGGGAACAATGTAAATAGGGGATGAATGCCCTGCCCTTTAATGCAAACCCCATTATACCTGTTGTCATAGGATCTGTTTTGACCATCTGTTTGCCTGTTTCCATTTATGCCCATATATGGAGTTATCTGTCTGTCTGCGTCCATTTTATGCCCATATATGGAGATCTCTGTAGGACCTGTATTGACCATCTGTTTGCCTGTGTCCATGTATGCTCATATATGGAGATATCTGTATCTGTCTGTCTGCATCCATTTCATGCCCATATATGGAGATCTCTGTATCTGTTTGTCTGTGTCCCTTTATGCCCATTATGGAGATCTCTGTATCTGTCTGTGCCTCCGACTGTGTTGCACACACAGTGCTGGTTCCCCCTTTAATGCAAACCCCATTATACCTGTTGTCATAGGACCCGTTTTGACCATCTGTCTTTTTGCGTCCATTTTATGCCCATATATGGAGATCTTTGACCATCTGTTTGCCTGTGTCCATTTATTGCGACCTTAGGTCGCATTTACTATCAAAACCTCCACGGGCTGTCTGTCAGTGAGTCAGTGAGTCACACTTTTGCCCTGCTCATATCTCCATAGCTCCAGGGACCCCCAGGTCCCTGGGGGACCCCCAGCTGTCACGTGACATGCCACACTTTTGCCCTGCTCATATCTCCACAACCGTTGCCCCCATCCATGCCCCATTTTGCACACACACTCCTTACCTGCCAAACTACAACTTCCAAGGACCCCCGGAGCTTCAGGGAACCCCAGGTCCCTGGGGGACCCCCAGGTGTAAAAAATGACCAAATGTGCAAAAATGACCAAATGACCACCCCAACGGGGCTGCTCACAGGGAATTCCTGGGGACCACCCACTCCTGGTGCTCCAGAACGGATGCAAAAGTGGTGGCGCCCCCAGTGGAGGACCCCCTCCACTGCAGCTCACATAAAATGCCGTAACTCGGGCTAGGAGCGTCCGGGAGAGCCGGGGCCGGTACCTATTTGTCCGCCAAGGCAACGCGGACACCCCACCCCTCTTTGTGTATACATGTGACCTACGGTCGCTTATCTCCCGATTAGGGAGTCTTACTGGTGCTCATATAAGGAGATATCCGTATCTGTCTGTCTGCATCCATTTTATGCCCATAAATGGAGATCTATGCAGACACAGTGCCGGTTCCGGAAAACCCTGATGTCAGACATCAGAATCCGAACCTTTCGTGCTGGTTCCAGAAAATCGCGTATCGGATCGGGTCGAGGCCGGGCACTGCACTACCTGCTGCGGCGGGGAACGCGCGTGCCGAATTTGAAATAGGGAATGAATGCCCCACCCTTAAATGCAAACCCCATTATACCTGTTGTCATAAGAGCCGTTTTGACCATATGTTTGCCTGTGTCCTTTTATGCCCATATAGGAACATCAGAATACGTAACCATGGCATTTTTTGTTGACTCATGTGGCGTACGTGATCTCAGAGCCTTTTTGCAGAGAGCAGGCAGTTACTACTGTGACCTCCTTGGCTTGCAACTTTGCCAACATGGCAGGTGGCAGCGGGAGAGAGAGAGCAGCTGCCACTCATAGAACTTGCGAATGACTATTTGCTGGGGGGGTTGTTTATGCCTGAGAGGTTGATGGATTTATATTTAAAAAAAATATATAATTTTTGACCCCTGACCCTTTAACCAAATGGGCCTACAGGTGCCTGTATGAATGTTTTTGTTGGTTTTCTAGGCAGGTTGTTTTAAAGAGCCATACCGTATATGTGTAGGCCTACGTGTTTTGTTACAGAGCCAGAAAGTATTGTCAAAATGTTTTCAAAATTATTCTTTTTATTACTTTTGTATCAATCTATTAAATGGATATTTGAATGTAAAAATAAAAATAAAAAATAGAATGTATTGTATTAAGATAAAAAGAAAATTGTAATAGGCTACTGTCTATTTGTGTAGAATCTATTCCCCTTAGATGTAACAATAATTATAAAATCTTGAATCTTCATTGATTGTTTTTGATTGTTTCCTAGTGGAAAAGTCTTGCGGAAAGTCTTTCACAGCTGGGATCATCTACAGCAGTGGGTCAGGACCCCCATGGGGGTCCCCACTCGGTTTTAGGGGAGTCACCGTCCTAGATGACAGTGAAGTAACTTCAAAGTCACCCACAAGACTATGGTTTAGTGATGAAAAGTGATGAGTTATCACTTTTCACATTTTTGTGGGGGCTATTTTAGCCCAAGGAATGTTTTTCGTGCAAAACAAATGCTTGCAATGGATACAGAATCATTAAAACCCCCTAGTTTGACCCCTCATATGCTACTTAGAGCAGATTATTTTTTGCTTTTTTTCCCCTGTAATGTAAAGCTAATGGAACACTGACTCTAGCGGCTGATAACATCAATTAAGCTGGGTCTCAGGAAAGGGTATCATTACCAAAATGTAAACTAGAGAACGAACGAAGTAAAAAATGTAAAAAGCGTACGGTCACCTTGTGTGGTACCAATTTGTGAAGATATCAGAATTGGCCCCTGGCATAATGTAGATCTGCTATTTTCACAATAGAACTGTGTTATACAAAATGTAATGCCTCTTTTCCATGAGGACTCTCATCTTTGCCATACCCTAGCTTTTGCTGAACTGACGCCTCTGCACCAGACACATACTGTATAGATTCAATCACACAGTAAATAGATTGCAGAACAGATGCATCTTTACTTAAGTATAGTTCAGAAGACATTGAAATACAGTGATGTACAGTACAGATAGAACTAGAAAGGAGTTCTGGGAAATTGTGTGTGGTGTGGTTGCACTGATGCAAGTCACAAGGAATCCGCTTACCCTTTAAATGGGATATTGTTTTGTCAAGTGAACCATAACCAATACAGTCTGATTGGACATTACATTGTCCAATCAGAAAAGGGACAGAAAAGGTCCTTAACTCCTTTGAACTCCATGAACTTTTGGAATTACAGGAAATTTAAATGAAAACAGGGGTGTAACGATATAGTAACCTGAATCGAAAAATCTATTTTAATGTGCAATGATCTACTATATCGTTGTGCAAAACCATATACCGTATCGTACCGTTTTGGCTTTGTATCGTATCGTTATCGTTTACAATGCAGATAATCTGTATCGAATCGTTTCGCAGTGCAAATAATTGGAAACTAAGTATTTGTGCCTGGTATTTAGCAATTTTAAGAGGGAAAATGAAAAAGAGGGGTTTAATTACCTTTTCATTCCATAGCTACTCTTGGTCTATCGATAAATGTGTGTAATCTCTGTGTTCAGGTGCGGGTTTGTCCATATGTGTTGAAATATCGAGGGCTTGGGCCTGACGCAAAAAGGGCGTAAGTGACATGTTCAGAATTTTACAGGAGAGCAAAAACTAAGTTTTGATTGACTGTAACTATTTTATTAAAAACAACATACGTAAGCAGTCTGTATACAGATTAAGCTAACAGGAATTGATATTTTAATAGTTATATACATAAAAAAGTACAAAACTATTTTAAAAAATACAAAACTAATACGTGTAAGCTAAAATGTCACTTACGCCCTTTTCGCTCCAAAGGGCCTAAGTGACATTCAGAAAATAATAATACTGGACCAGAGACAGTAACTTGCCAGTAACCGCTCCGATCCACACCAAACTTGGTATAAAAACTAATCAGGGGCCTGCCATCTGAGTAGCCACACCAGGGGCCAAATTTGGCCCCCAGGTACAAAAACAGAGGCCCCTGGGGGCCCATGGGTGCCAAAAGTGCACCGTTCGTCCAATCTTCGCCATTCTTGGCATGAACATTGTTCAGGGGTCTGCCATGACAATTGTCACATGACGGGCCACATGTGGCCACCAGGGGGGCCCTGGGGGTGCCAAAGGCACACCGCTGCTGCAATCTTCATCAAACTTAGCATAAACACTGTTCAGGGGTCTGCCATGACAATAGTTACACAAAGGGCTACATCAGTCACATAACAGTGCGCCTATGGCACCCAGAGGTCCGTGGGGGCCACACATGGCCCCTGGTGTGACTATCTTCATGGCAGACCCCTGGAACAGTGTTTGAGACAAGTTTGGTGCATAATGGGGCAACAGTGTGCATAATGGCCGGGGCAACAGTGTGCCTATGGCACCCAGAGGCCCCTGGGGGGTACACATGGACCCTGGGAGCCACACATGGCCCCTGGTGTGACTATCTTCATGGCAGACCCCTGGAACAGTGTTTGAGACAAGTTTCATGCATAATGGGGAAACAGTGCGCCTATGGCACTCAGAGGCCCCTAACGTGGGTTCTGGGGGCTACACAAGGCCCCTGGTGTGACTATTGTTATGGCAGGCCCCTGAACAGTGTTTGTGCCACATTTGGTGCAGATCAGAGCAACAGTGCACCTGTGACACCCCCTGGGCCCCTGTGTTGGCTATTGTCATGGCAAAACCATGAACAATGTTTGTGCCAAGGTTGATGTGTACTGGGGCAACGGTGTGCCTGTGGCACCCAAGGGCCCCTGGATGGAATAATGCACTTGCACTTACGCCCTTTTCTATGGAGGTTTTTTTTTTTTTTTACTTTATTTTTCGCAAGGATTCACAATGCTACTCGTGCGTGTTGTGTGTTTAGTCTTCGTAAATGAAACACTTCGCAGCGTTCCCATTTTTTTGTAGAAGCATGCCATTTAACTACGACGAATAAAGTCCCTTTTTTACCTCGCCTCTCGTCGCAATTACGACTTGTCGACTTTGTATGCAACTCTCAATGCCTGTATAAAAAAGATACCTCGCAAGAAATCTCTAGGCTACTCGTGCGTATTTGTTTCGTCTTCGTAAATGAAACAATTTGCAGAAAAAAAACAACCTCGCAAAAAGAAAAAGGCTACTTTCCTGTGCGTCTTTGACCACCTATATGAAGTGAGCTGCATTAGCATTAGCTGCAATAAGACTTCCGCCGATCTCTTCAGAATAAGAGTTTGATTGATTGATTGATTGATTGATTGAAGACTTTATTAGAAGTTTGCATAGGAAAAGGTATAGTTTCATGACGGTACAGTTCACTGGTACAAGGTTTACTAAAAGGAGATCATAGAAAAGACTACGCTTATTTCCACAGGAAACCATTTAAGTATCTCATATAACATTGAATGACAAACGAACCGAATAGAACACAGTACTATGCAGTAGATAGGCCTATAGTCAGTAAAAAAAATAAAAAAAATGTAAAATGTTGAAAAATATATACATTGATAAATGCAGTTCACTGGAGTGCATAGCCTTTACAAATTGGGCACTGGACATCAACTACCAATTCACCGTTTGTCAGTCCCTGAGACTCCCTAACTGGCCAACCAGAAAAAATCATTCACTTTTTGCTATCGGGGGTGGAGTTTGTGCAGTGGAGAATGTTGCTTTAGGCTTTCAACAACGGTCCGCTCTGCGCGACACGGCGTGCGTGCAGTACGGCCACGCGAGGTGATAGCGATTTCGCTCATTATAATGAATAAGCTTCAACAGACTACCTATCCTCAGCTGGGTGAGTACCTCTGCAACCACTCTAAAGGGCTGCTAAAAGTAGCTCAACTACTAGGTCTTATGACATCAAATTTTGAACTTTTCAACATTCAGTGGTTTCTCTGTAATCTGTAGTTTTTTTTAATTACTAGGCTTAGAAAAGTGAGTTAATTTGCCTCTGAACGTACGCATCATCATCCAGGGGAGGGTGTGGTTGGAGGGGAGGGTGAACGCAACAACTGAACTGGTAAATGGTAAATGGTAAATGGTGCATTGGGCCGATGCAAACACGATGTAAAGTAACAGCAAAGGTGATACACCCTCCCCTAAAACCACACCCTCCCCTGGATGATGATGCGTATGTCTAGAGGCAAATTAACTCACCTTTCTGAGCCTAATTATTCCCAAAACTACAGATTACAGAAAAAACACTGAATGTTGAAAGGTCATGTTTTTTTTTTGTTTTTTTTTGTAATTGAGGTCAGGAAACATGAAAAAAGAAAAAAGCCTAGAATACATCCTTTAACTCTTAGCCAGCCAAATCGCCTTCCATCGCCATTTTGAGGAAGCCCAGCCAGCCAGATCGCCAAACGTCGCCTTGGGGATCATTTTCTGATTTTTTTGGTATTTTTTTGACATTTTTTGAGCTATAAATGACCATTCTAGGTTCATATAAGCTTAAGCTATAAAAATGCGCTGGAAATGACATCATCGATGACGTAACCCGGAAGTCGTTTGGCCATAACAAAGCATGGGCCTTTCCATAGCATTGAAAGCTGACGTTTTTCTTATCAAACTTTACCATATTTAGACAGATTTTCATTCGGAAAAAAATGGCAGGCTGACAGAGTGGTCACTCAGGATCAAAAACGAGTGTATACGGCGTGTGCACGACGTGCACTCGCTCCAGGATGGCTCCCGTTCGGCGGACCGGGAGCCATAATGGCGGCTCCATAGGCGGCCATTATGGTCCACAATGCTGTCCAGGCTGAGTCCAGACTGCAAGACCTAATCGTTGGGCACACTCTAGTGGTATAGTACGTGTACTACATTCTGCAATTATATTATCCCTGCTGGGATAGGCTACTGATAACTTGGAAATTAATAATATTCCTGGCAGTATAGGCGCACAAGCATATTGTAAATGGCTGTGTATGTGTAAGCAACCTGCTGGCGGACTTGTCTGGATGATTTTAACTGAGGGTCTTCTTTCCCTGCCAGGTCTGCAGTTTATGGTTCGTCACAAAACTGACAGAGGGTCATGCGGATCCTGGTGTTTGCTCTGTGAGAAGAAGCTGACTGAACTCCATTTCTCTGCCCACGTGTTCAGTTCTGACCACGTCACAAAGTTTCTAGTGAGTATGTTGTAACAACCAAACTTTGAATGCTGGTCTACCGCATAGAAACCTAAACATTTAATGCTAGGACAATAGGGAATCCCTTGGCCAGGGGGAGATGGAGAAAGCCCTCTGGATCAAAGTTGCTATAAGCAGTTTTCTGCTGACATAAGCAGGAAACAGGCAATTGCTTATTTGAATTTTTTAATTTAATTTTATTATATTCAGACGGCTAACAATGCTCCCTAAAAAATCTAGTCTCTGTGGCGCTTCTAGGAGCCGCATTCTGCCTCCAAAACTATTATTTTACAACATTTCTTTAGGAAGCATGGTTAGACATCTGAATATAATAAAATAAAAATAAGCAATTGCCTTTTTTCTGCTTATGTGTGCTTATATGTATCCTATTAAATATCATGCTATGATGGAGGTCAGGCTGATGCTATGGTAGTTGTTCGCTTTTGAGAGATTGTGTGTGTGTGTGTGTGTGTGTGTGTGTGTGTGTGTGTGTGTGTGTGTGTGTGTGTGTGTGTGTGTGCGTGCGTGCGTGCGTGCGTGCGTGCGTGCGTGCGTGCGTGCGTGTGTTTTGCAGAATAAAGCCCACCCAGGCTCACTGGATTCTGAAGCAAAGAAAAACCCTGACCTGTTGCTGGACTTGGCAAAGCAGGCTGCGGAAATCCACTCCACTGGTCGTGTACAGGTACATTCTATCCACGAGTTTCCAACGCCCCATAGTGCATTGCGCAGTGGCTGTACCGAGCTTCCGGTGTGTGATTTACAAGCTCACAACGGGTTGCATCTGCGACGCGACGTGAGCTTGTATGTCTGCTGTTAAACCGGAAGTTTGGTCCAGATAGTCTCCAGTAAACTCCCGCGGAAACTTGTGGATAGATATGATTAATTAAATCCACTCCACTGATCGTATACAGGTACACTCTATAGATTGCATTTTGTTCCATTTCAAGGTACACTGATCTCTGTATTTTCTTTCTTACAGGAAGTGACACTGAGCACCTCTCCATATAACTATGAGAACGGTGAGCAGAAGGAGAGAAAGTTGTCAGATTGTCCACCTGTTGTTTGTGTTAAATTAGCATGTTTTCAGACAGAGCACAGACCTTTGCTTGACTTTAATTTGTTTATTTGGTCAGGACAGTGCACATTAAACAATGAACACTAGTTAATGTCTTTCTATACCTGTCATCTCTCATTTATAATAGACTTAGAAAGTTTCCCTATGTGGGAAAAAAAGTCTTATCTACTCTCTGTCTGTCCAGCTGTCATTGCCTTGCAACGTAAAAAGGAGATGGAGGGTCAAGGACCGCTTATTCCTGTTTTTCCAGCGGGAGAGAAATTGGGTAAGCCAAGTCAAATGTTTTGGTCCACATGGGGCACAGTCTGTAGCTCTGTCGCCTCACAGTTAGACGGTCCTGGTTAGTGGAAGGGTCTTTCTGTCTGTGTGGAGTTAGCATGTTCTCCTTGTGTCCCCTAGGGTATTAGTACCCTAAAAAAAACGAAGAAGAAAGGAACTGGTTGGAATAACGTGTTCCGCTAAACGCGTCCTAAACGCAAAAGAGTTTAGGGATATGGGGTAAGGCATGGGTGAAAATATGGCCCTGGGTAAAAATAGGGCCCTGGGTAGGAATGGTTAACAAAATTCAAATAAATGTAAATGTTATTGCGACCGTCAGGTCGCACTTACTATCAAAACCTCCACAAACTGTGAGTCAGTCCGTCAGTCCGTCTGTCTGTCACACCTCACACGTCACACTATTGCCCTGCTCATATCTCCGCAACCGTTGCCCCGATCCATGCCAAATTTTTCACACATACTCCTTGCCTGCCAAATCACAACCTCCAACAATTCACACATGACCCTCTTCTAGCGCCACCCTGAGGCCGATTCTTGCAAAACACATTTTTGGACACAGCTCCTACAATTTTTGCCCTAAAATCACGCAAATCGGTACACAGTATGTCTACACTCATGTCATCAACATGGATCTGTCCCATATAGCGCCACCTTCAGGCCCATTTTTTACAACACATTTTTGGACACTACATTTTTGAACCACATTTTTGGACACTGCTCCTACACACTTTGCCCTAAAATCACGCTGCGACCTGACGGTCGCTTATCTCCCGATTAGGGAGTCTTACTGGTGTACAATCAGATGTACTGGATGCACAGAACACGCCAACAGTGAGACTGAAAGAAACACATTGACTCTGAGCTTAATCATAAATGTCAAGAAGAGAGTTGAACGGACAAGTAATGTATATTATTACACGGCTTGGTTGAATGCTTGATTCTGATTGGTCAAGCGCTGAAATCAGCTGTGAATTATATCCGTATAACGAACGCTCCACTCTGTAATGGACCGCTGCCTAATCAAAGGCTCAGAACACCTGCTGCACTCAGGCTGCACTGCGTGGATTTATGTATCCAACATGTCAGCCATGTAAACAAACACACAGTTTCATTTACAACTAAACGTTGCTCTCAAGAATGTTTTTAAAAACATTTGAGGCGAGAAATAGACGACGCAGTATCAGAAAATGGATTCTGACTTCCTTGTTTTCCTTGCTTGGTCATTATGACCATTCAGTGAGACGTTATCCCATACATATGAACTTCTGTTTTGTTTTTTTCTCTCCATTCTCAATGCATATCCTTGAGTTTATACAAACATACAGTATAAAGCAAATTTGGTTCACAGGCTCCAATTTTGTAATTAATTGATTGATTGATTGATTTATTGATTGATTGATTGATTGATTGATTGATTGATTTGAGCTTTTGTTTCCCATTGCCTGGTATTACCTCATGTTGTTTCTCAGTCCCTACAGAATCTCTGGAGGAGGCGGACAGCGACTTTGGGAGCGACTCAAGTCCTGAAATGACCAGGATGCCTGAGAGAGATGCTGACGACGAGCATCCAGATGGGATGTATCGCACTCCACTGCGTCCAGATGTGAATAATCGTACTCCACAGCGTCCAGGTGTGGAGGATCGCACTCCACAGCCCATTCCAGTGAAGAAGCAAGCAGCGTCTGAGAAAGATTCCCGTGTCCATAAACCTGATGAGAAGAAGCGTCCCACTCAGAACACCTCTGTGGAACGTAGAGCAGATGCAGGCACCAGTGTGGACAGAGACTCTCTGAAACAAAGTGCAGAAGAACAGAGGATAGAAAAGGGCAACGCAACCCAAAAGGCTGATGAGGGAGAAGAGGTCGGAACAGAAAGGGGTGCGACTGGCAGGGATGCTATGTCCAGAGTTGGGAGAGACGTCAACACTGAAATGACGAGCAGGCCTCCTGCGAAAAGATGGAGGAGTGAACACGCCGGGCCAGAGGCGGGGGTTAAAAGACAACAACTCAGCAACACGGAGACCCCGAATAACTCAGGCGCAACTCCAACCATGGAGGTCGCCTCCAAAACTTCCAAAACCACTAGGAGAACAGTAAACAACCGACAAGTTACAGAGACATCTGTGACTGCCACCAAAGCCCATACCGCTGCCTGTCAAACTACCGGAGATGCCTCCAAGACTGGCCATGATGACACAACCCAGAAGAGAGACTCGCAGTTGCTTCCTTCTCCGACCACAGTCCTGTCTCCCACATCCACCTGTGGGAGCAGCCCTGGAGAAACTACCAACCGTTCCAAATCCTATGGACCTGTAGTGGGTCAGTATAACTTTTTATAACCACTTTCCTTTACATTAGGCATTTCAATGAACTCAAGTTCAATCAGCATCCTCTCACAGAGCAAACACAGGGATCCGTATCGGCGATACAGTTAGTTTATTTTTGGACCAAAATGCTTATATGAGATTGTTATATAACAGGTAGTTCCTACGAAGCAATCTGAGCATTACCGCACAGATCTAATCAAATGTAAACATCAGCTGTGCCGGGTCCTGTCCCAGTACTAGCGGCAACGCTAGCAGTTTTCATGTGAAGTTCAGGGACATACAGTAGTGGCGAAAGCTGTCATTAAAAAAACCTTTCAATCGAATATCTTAATTAAAAATGAAGTTGACGTGTTTTTTAACTGAGTAACTGTTGTATAATCGCAATATTACACGTGAGAGTCGTGCCTTATCACGGTTATTGACACTTCAGCCCTGCCTACGGAGCTTGCCTGCCGGCTCGTTCCTGCAGCAAAGCTGGCGTGCCAAGAACCACGATAATGCACTCCCTCTTGTGTAATATTGCTTAATTACTGTCTCTATTTGCCTTCCTATAATCGGAACACTGTGCTCTCACCTGTGAACCGTTCCAGGTTTGAACTTCTTGGTGGCGGTCACGTACAAGAAAAGGCGTAAACTGTTCTGTGATCTGTGTAAGACCAGGCCGCATTACCACGACCACAGTGTAAGACACAGACACCGATTGAACTATGTGGTGAGTGATTAAAACATCTACTCTACTGTACATGTTGTAGAGTTTCAGGAAACAGGATGGATTTATATGTTAACTGTATGTTCTGAATGGTCCATTCAGAGGTTCAGGCGCCCAGAGTTGACCTCACGTCTATCAAAAACAAAAGTCCTGAGGATCGCCACTGAGTTGGCTGAGACAGACATGGCCGGCGGGATGCAGGTAACTCAACATCAGGAGTTTTCTCAAACGTTTTGATGTCCCCCAAATGTATTTTAATTATACCATGGATCCAGCATTTAAAAATGTTTGACCATGTCCTACTTGGGTTAGGGTATCCTGGCATGAAAAGATGCAAATAATGATTCATAGTGGTAATACTGCATTGTTGGAATAGTCATATAGTAAAATGAAACTACTCATATGGCTGGGGAACCTGGAACACCCACGAGTACTACTGCACTTGGAAAAGCACCACCGCACGCGCAAGCACGCACGCACGCACGCACGCACGCACGCACACACACACACACACACACACACACACACACACACACACACACACGCACAGTTTGCCATTTTTTAATTGTGGTTGTCTCTTTTCTTTGCATAGATTGTCAAAATGAATTGTAAAAGAGAGTACGAAGATCTGACTAGAAGAAGCACACAAATACCAAAAGGTAAACCCCTGTGTCCTTGCACTGTACTTGTCTGCCCAAGAGGACCGCATGTTGTTTGAGAAACATTGAATAGGCTACCTTTAAAGACAGGGCTACGGATCATTTTAAATGCTGCAGATTCAAATAATGTGGAAAACATCTTGGCATTGTCATAAACAATTATGCTTAAACCTAATCCTACCTCAGTAAAACCATACCTAAACCGATCCCTTAAGATTGACTTAGGCAATTACTGTATGCTATGAGGCTAACAACATGATTGTGATGGTCTTTCTTCTTTAGCCTTAGACAGAATAAAAGCCATCCTGAGACAGCAGAGACGGTCCCAGGATTCACCTTCTGCACCTACATGTAATCCTCAACCAGAGAGCCTGTTTCAGGCTCTCTGGTTAACCCTAACCCAGGACATGTCAACTGGTTTACATGAAGCTTCACATCACCCTGATGGTAAATGCACCAACCAACCAATTTGGATGCTGTTGAAAATTATTGTACTGTACAATCTCCAGAAGAGGAGAAAGACAGGAAAGGAATAGGCAAATTGATTGAAAAGCTAAATTAGTTGTTAGTTGTTGTTGTTGTCAGTTTCTGACCCATTGTTTATTTGCACCCACCACCAACTATGACTTTCATCTCTTCCCTCTGTCCATAGGTAATGAAACAAATCAAAGCCCGTCGGCCACTGGCTCACAATCCTCACCCACTGACACCCAGCCACAAGGTCCACAGAGCTGTGATGTACCACTAGAGGCTTCCCAGGACCCCAGGACACAACAACGGGCATCTCAAGACTCTAGGACAAAGCCACGGCCTCCTCGGGACTCCAGGAAACAGTCAATGGCTTCTCATGATTCCAGGATACAGCCACAGAATTCCCAGGACCACATGACATCCCCCACTGACGCCCGGCCAGAAAGTTCCCAGAGCCTTGCTGTTCATCTAGAGAGTTCTCAGGAACCCAAGACAAAGCCACAGGCTCCTCAGGACACCGGTACACAGCCTGGGGCTCGCCGTGACTCCAGGACACGGTCATGGGATCCTCAGAGCCACATGATGACATCCCCCACTGATGCTCAGCCCAAAGGTCCACAGAGCTGTGATGTTCTCCTAGCGAGTTCCCAGGACACCAAGACGCGGCACAGGGCTCCTCTGGACTCCAAGACAACAAAGCCAAGGTCTCCTCATCGTTCCAGGACAGAGTCAAGGTCTCCTCATCGTCCCAGGACACAGTCAAGGTCTCCTCATCGTCTCAGGACACAATCAAGGTCTCCTCATCGTCCCAGAACAGAGTCACAATCTCCCCAGGACCATAAGACACAGTCAAGGTCTCCTCAGGACTCTGGAACAAGGCAGAAGGCTCCTCAGGATCCTGGTTCAAGGCAGGAGACTCCTCAGGAACCTGCTACACGGCAGCAGGTTCCTCAGGACTGTGACACGCGACCCATGGCTCCTCAGTACTCTGGTACCAGTCAGACCGCACCCCAAGACCCTGGCGTTCAACCACAGGACCCAGAACCCAGGGAGGGAAGAAGGATACAACTGGAGGAAACACAGAAGCCGTTGGTGTGTCCAGATAGTCAGCCGCTCTGGGACCCAGACAGTGGACACGACCAGCAGCAACCTTTTTTGCAACTGCACCGAAGCAATTCGTCAGGTATGTGTGGATCGAGTCATTGCATTCATTTAGTTAATTTCAATCTATTGGTTGACTTGTGAATAATGATAGAGGCTGTCTTGGAAAGAGAAGGTCCCCGGCTATGTGTCGAAATGTTCTTGAGCAAAACTCTTAACCTCTTAACTTCTGCTCATCATAACCATCTGACCAGCCATCAATTGGCTGAAGCTGAAACTGAATTTCCCCCATGGGACAGATAACTTTAGTTTGGTTTATTATAATTTTTCTCTTGCTTGCTGCTCTATGGATTTAATACACACTGTAGGCAAAGGCCTTGTAAAAAAGCCCTTTTGCCTCCTCCTGGCAATTGTCTTTTTATATTGTGTACTGTTTTTTTTATATATATATATATATATATGTTTTACACTGTGCATATCAAATCAAATAAACGTCTCCTTTTCCGTTTTACTTGTCTGTCACTTCCAGGGAAAATGAGTCATCTGTCCAGTCACCTGAAGGCCATGTCAGAGGCGGAGAGAGAGCAAGTCGTAGGTGAGGGTCTGTTTGTTTTCCCCTTATGCACAAACCAGAGATCCTTTGTGGCGTTTCAATGTTGTTGCAACGGTGTCAACAAGGATTTAAACAACTATAAACAAGTGTTTTAGCCTCCGTAAATATTACATCATAATCCCAATTCAGTAGGCCAAAGTCAAAAGACACAAATTTCGACTTCAAAGCACACCTTTATGTGGACATAAATAAATGGTTAATGGGTGTCTGTGTGTGTGTGTGTGTGTGTGTGTGTGTGTGTGTGTGTGTGTGTGTGTGTGTGTGTGTGTGTGTGTGTGTGTGTGTGTGTGTGTGTGTGTGCGTGCGTGTGTGCGTGTGCGTGCGTGTATACCCCAGGTCTGAGGTGGGTGCTGGAGTGTCAGTGTGAGGAGATAACTATGGGTGAGGGACTGGACCCATTCTACTTGTGTCAGAGCTGCAAAAAGACTGTCCAGCTCAAAGACATCTGTCAACATGTAATCAGCATCTGTCACCAGTATGACTTTATGGTCAGTGGCTATTTCTCTAATTTATGACCATTTATTGTATAAAGTACACTGAGTATACTGTATGCTCTGCTCAATTGCGGTAGACATCTGGATATGTCACAGAAGCGTTTTTTGGAATCGCACATGGGTTCTGGGCAAACCCCGCCCATGGAAGCTTTTGATTGGCTGAACTGGACTAGGGAGCGTTCCTTTTTATTCGCTTGGACCGTGCGGAGGTGCGACCACCTAAACCTAACCTTAACCCTAACCCTAGGGTTAGGGTTAGGGTTAAACAAACAATGTTGACATTAACCCACCTAAACAAAACACGTTTGTTACCTCTTAGTCAGGCATCAACAGCATTATTCAGCTCTTCAGCAGTGTAGACCTTGTGTCATCAACACTACAGATTGAAGGATTACATTTTTTATATAATGGCTATTTTATGTCTATGTCAGGAGACGCTTATATGACTTCTGTATATGTCTCTGTGTTAGCCGATGGTTCCCGATGCAATGGCTTTCTGGAATCAGGAGGACTTGACTGACAAACAGAAGATGGGTCACTTTGAGATTGCCGTCAACAAACGAGCAAAATGGGAGCAGTTTTGCAAAGTGGACGCTCAGGTAACCAGTTTGAGCTGTACCATGAAGTAATACGTTCTAATACATTCTGAAACTGTAATGGAAATATACAGGTTCAAAGGGCAAAAATGGCACCTGAAATTTTAAATGTCCCTGAAATCAGAGGAAAGAGCAAAGGTTTCTACCTGTATTTTCCCGTTGAAATCCTTTCCTGGCTTTAATTAAATTGCCAATTGATTCCTCCGCACACTTTGTGTTGTCACTGCTGTTGTATCCTACTGACTCACCCAGCGGTGAGGAGCCCTCACTGGGAGGACGTAGAACAGTGACGATTATCTCCCTCCCAAAACACGAGACAATTGTGTTTGTATAGACAACTCGACAAAGCCTGATGCACCACTGTGGATTTGAACGCACAACCTCCATGGTGGTGGGCAGGCACCCGAGCTAATATTGCGTAGTTTAATGCATCTTAAATTGTTTGAGATTCGAGAAAAGACGATTCGTTTGGATTTTAAAACTTAATTGTGTAGCCTGAGACTGGCCTTACCTATAATATTATTATTTATGTTTTACCTATTGTAATGTTTTCTCTTGTCAAGGTTATACCGCTTGACAAGAACTCATATCAGCGAGTGAAAGAAGCTCCGTTCAGTGAAGGTAGTTCTTAATTTTCCTTCCCTTTTTTTAATTTTTACTTGAGGTTTAAAGGATCGTTAGCCTCGGTACCAGCCTGCTACAATACGTTACGTTCGCAATGTGACGCGCTGTGAGCTAGTAGATCGGCTATTTTCAAATAGCCTAGGTATACAATAGGGCTACAGTAAATGTACTTAGTTACTTTACACCACTGCTAACCGCTACACTAGGGTGGCCCCTGAGGCTGAGAAGCAGGCTGGTACCCAGGCTAAAGGATAAAATCAGTGTCACTAAATGTCAATGTCTGTTCACAGCTATGGTCCTTGAATGTCGACTTTAAGGCTTAATCAGGAGTTTGGCCATGGGTAGGCTTAGCGGTGGACATTGCTCTTATCTATATTATCCTTATGTATGTAAACCTGTCTTGTTTTTGTTCCCTTGTGTCAAATGTTTGTATATATGTTTCGCATACATGGCTGCTGTGTCGCAAGACAAATTTCAGTGTGAACTGACAATAAAGTACTATATCATATCATATCATATCATAATGTGTGCTGCTGTAACTGTAGTGTATTGATTGTTGTCTGTAGGCATCAACATACTGGAGGACATCTGGAGACAACAGACCTCCTTCTGTCCACCTGCTGACCAACAACCACCAGGTGAGAACCTCTCCATCTACAGCTTTATAATGTTGGAATGAGAAAATATTGGGTTCCCTCTTTTATTTCATTATTTACATGACTGATAGTCCGGGAAAAATGGGGGTGAACGTGGATTCGCCTGTAAAAGTTGTTTTCTCAACTGATTCTTGTAGCTTGGGGTCACCTCTTAAGGATTCAAGAGGATGACCAGTGATATCCATTGAGCATTTTTTATTATTAACCCCTTAATGCCTGAAACATGGGCTCCCATTGACTTTCTATACAGGAGGAAAATACCCATTTTTCGGGGTATTTAAGGAGGATCTGAGGGGTCTAACTAGGGGTTTGTCATGATGCTGAATCCATTGCAGGCATTTGTTTTGCACAAAAAAAATTCAGTGGGCTAGAAATAGCCTCAGAAAACAATACACGTATGGGTGAGTATTCATGTTAGTCGGAGGCCTTAGGGTTTTTTTTCTCGTGCTAATCAGTCTAAAAGTGCAAAATTTTGCACAGATGTAGCTCAGGGCATGCTCTAATGATTTAGCTAGGTCGGCGACCTTCGGGGTCACCACAACACCCACAAAATTCTGAAAAGTGATGACTCATCACTTTTCATCACTAAAGTCGATGGGAGCCCAACTTGATTTAGCCGCTGTGGCGACCCCGAATGTCGCAGACTCGGGCGCCCTAGCTAAATGATTAGAGCAAGCCCTGAGCTACATCTGTGCAAAATTTTGCACTTTTAGACTGATTAGCACGAGAAAAAAAACGCTAAGGCCTCCGACTAACATGAATACTCACCCATACGTGTATTGTTTTCTGAGGCTATTTCTAGCCCACAAAATGTTTTTTGTGCAAAACAAATGCCTGCAATGGATTCAGCATCATGACAAACCCCTAGTTAGACCCCTCAGATCCTCCTTAAATACCCCGAAAAATAATCTTTTTCTGGGTATTTTCCTCCTGTATAGAAAGTCAATGGGAGCCCATGTTTCAGGCATTAAGGGGTTAATAATAAAAAATGCTCAATGGATATCACTGGTCATCCTCTTGAATCCTACAACCGTGGGCCTTAGAGGGTTAAGAGGTGACCCCAAGCTACAAGAATCAGTTGAGAAAAAAACTTTTACCGACGAAACCACGTTCAGCCAAAAATCACCGTTTTTTTCCAGGACTATAAAGGGTATCTGATGTCAAAACTAGAAAAGTGCACTCCTCCATCTCCCGCCAGGCCGGGTTGCCTACCTAGGGCTGGTATATACGGTATAACATACGTCATCCTATTTTTGTCTCTCTCTCCCCACCATGACAAAAGCAGTGAAACGTGGTTTGGATGACGTGTCATCGAATGGAGATGCAGAGATGGTCAAGCGGAGAAGAATTGCAACGTCTCCTGATGGCAGTGGCACGTGTGACCGCCCTTCAGGTCCTTGTGTCTCATCAACTGCCAGTCAGTGTCCCTCAACCCAACAAAAAGAGGTCAGAGTCAAAGTAGAACCCACATCAGTAACAACTCTGCCGCACTGTGAGCCTTCACAAAGGCAGTGTGAGACAGAATCAGAGCATAACCTTGAATGCCCTCCAACAGATCTAGTCCTGGATGCATCTACTCAGACGTCAATCACTCCTTGGTCCGTAGATTCTTCAGTGCTTAAACGTGAGCCACAGCCTGACCTGCAGTCCACCCTGTCCGGCACGGAACAATCCATGCTATCGCTGGAGTTGACCTCTGCAGCCGCCCTCACCCTGTCCCCTGCCGTCAACAAGGATCTGCCCTCTAGTCAAGAGAGGTTTAGCCAGTTAAAGTCTTTGGTGCAAGCCAAACGACAAGAGTTGGGCCTGTTAGCTCCCAGCCCAGCAAACCCTGAATATGCCGCTGAGATTGAGCTCATTGCACCATCAACATCCACCCAAACCCCTGTAGGTTGCATGAAGCCCATCAAACCTGAAAACGATGACATCATGAACTACCAAAGCCGCTGCAGAGCAGCCAACCCTGCAGGCGAAGACTCCAAGCCACAGCTGGACTATAACCTGAACGTGAGCTCTGTTGAACCCAGCGCCACCCCACCACTCCCAGTCATTGTTCCAAACTCAGTAAAGAGTTTGGCTAGTATGTATGACCCCACGGCAGCAGGTTCCTTCGCCATGGTGAGCCCAGACCCCACTAGCCAGCAGTTCAATGATTGGGATCACATAATCAACCAGCCCAGCTCATCAGCAGTAAGCCTCAGCTACTCCCCGACAGCTGCAGGCTATGGCACCCCAGCTTATCCTTACGGCCAGCAGGTCACCCAGGACCCTTATGTCAAACGTGACCCTGATGACAATTTTTATTTCACGGATTGTCGTATGTACAGAAACAAGCCTGCCGGTGTCAACCAAGCTGAAGCTCCAGAGCAGCACCCGGCTGTGTCCTCACAGTATGTCAACTACAGCGACGGTTCTGCTGGAGGATCCTACCTTGGAGTTCCAACTGCAGACCCATGGCTTAAATTGCAAAGACAACACCATCTGCCCACTGAGCAATAGTCGTCTATTAGACGTCTAGCTAAAATTGGTCTAAGCTAAGACTAGACGTTGATTAGACGTTATTTCAACGGCTACATATAGACGGTCTATACGTCTATTAGACATCTAAAATATAGACTGTTATAGGCTATATAGATGCCTATTAGACATCTAGTCTTAGCTTAGACATCTAAAAAACTTTCAAATCTATACCTCTATTAGACTAACCTGACTTTCGTCAGATGGTGGCAGTAGTGCGTAGGCTACCGCTCTACTTTACCATCTGAGCTCTCTCGATGGGAGTTGATAACGCTCGTAAAGCCCCGGGCCGGACCAATCAGCGGCAGCTACGGGCGGGCTCTGAGCAGCTCTGAGCCAATAGAGTCTGATTTCAGACCACGTGGATGCAGACAGGCCAATATGAGTGGTTGGAGTTGGCACTCCCAGACTGTGACAGAGAGACGGCCACATCCAATCACCTGCTAAAAAAAATTCAAAAAATGGCCCGCCCCTTACATCGAGTCTGCCCGAGAGAGCCCAGATGTAAGGCAGAGCGTTACGCACTGCTGCAACTATCTGGCGCAGTCAGGTTACTATTAGACGTATTTTAGAGATGCTTTAGACGTATGATAGACCAAAACATGTTTAGAGGGTGCAATATTGTCCCGGAGTAATGTCTTCTCTTATAACAATTCTTTCCACTTATATCGTGGAAAAAAAGGAACTAAGAATCTGTCCCATATTCAAAATGTACTTGAGTAAAAGTACTGAGGATTTCTCAAATCATTTGACAGACTAGAAAAGTTGAGTTAACGGTTATTTTACAGTACCTGTACAAAAGCTTGGTTGCCCATGGGCTAACTGTATGCTACTGTAAGGGACATTAGTACAAAGTCCCATGGTAACCACAGTCAATCAATATTGTGATGGGTACAGTATGAAGTTGATGCTTTTCCTGGAAAGGCATCACTTGTCACCCCCAATCATACAAAGTTTGTAAAAGATTACAACAGCATCGCATGTACTTTCCAAGCCAGTTCTCTTAACCTCAATGTCGTGCTGAGTCTATTGTCACCTTCTAGAAAGTCTGTGCTCAGCCCGTCAAAAGTCACACGATTCACAATGAGGTGTAATGTATGTAGTACAAAAGTATCGCCATCATAATATACTTAAAGTACCAAAACTAAAATGACTCATTTTGCAGGATGCCCCTTGTCACAAGTTCAAATGTACAGTATGAAATATATTTCGAAAATAGACAATCTACAAACTCACAATTGTGAGTGTTGCTAGACACCTTACCAAACCCATTGGTGAAGACATTTCTTGGTAAGGAATTTATTCACAGATTTGACATTGTTCTGATAATATTCCCTTACTATTGTGCTCTTCATCAGATTGAAGTGATAAGTAGAGACACACACCCTCTTTATAGAAAATCATCATGATCACAGTTAATGCATTGCACCTGTTGACTGAATGCAATGACTTTTGAAGATATTGTGACACTGCCACATAAAATGTGTGGGGGGTAATCGTATATTAACCGTCCAGGTATTGGTATTGAAAGAAACATGAAGCTCTGTACATAGGCTTGACTACCAAAAGTATTATACACAAACATTGTGTTGTGTTGTTTTGAGTTCATAAACCATTCATCCAGTATTCAGTCAAGATTCATTTCATGAGGGGGGGGGGGGGGGGGGGGGGGGGTCCCATGAGTGTTTGGCAATGAGTGTTTGGCATGTTTGGTCAAACAAACTCAACACAGCCTCCCCTAATCCAAAAATCCGAGCAATTCGTTTAATATTGAGCTTGATAAACTTGTGTCATGAATAAGGGAAGCATTATTGAAATATAAGGATGTTAAGGGAATTTGGACTTGAACAGAACACAACAAAGGAACCTCCTGGAACCTGCTGACGGAGAGTGGGTGAGAGAACGTTTATGCAATGCATCTTTTGAATATTTCAGTAATGCTTTTTTCCACATACAGAACATATTTAGGTTATTTTGTTATTTTATTGCCATTTCAAGGAGCACTAAAGGACCACCAAGGCATTTCTGAACTGAATAATGGATGAAAGGGAATATTCTTGCTTTTTTTTGTCTATATGCATTGATTGATTATCATTTATACCTATAGTGTTTTGTATTTGTTGATGACATGTATTTTCGACGCTATGTTGATGAATTTAATACATGGGAGTAGGAACACAGTGGAAACAAGTCCCCAGGACTTTTTGGTGTAATCCTTTTAGCTGTACCACGTGTGAAGATGTCCTAAAATGCCTACACGTATAGTCACACTGCGCCGACTGTGTGACCATGGTCCTGTTATTGGTCAATCATAGCCCGTTATGGGACTGTATTTTACCTATTTTTTTGTATTTTAATGTCGGTAAATACAGTCCCTTGCTCGTGCGTTGGGTCTCTCTGATACGCAAAGCTACCACTGTCTGGTCTCGGACGAATACAGTGTCGCTCAGATGTTGTTGAGATTCTTTAAAGATACCCAGAACTGCACTAGGAGACCGCGGAAACGTACGCGAATTGGCGCAAATCGGCGATGCCGTTAAGTATTTTTAATCTATCTGTGAAAATTTTGCAGCTTTTTCAAAACTGTATCTCACTTCCTCATTACATCACATGTCCCACCTCCCCCGGCGTGGTTGGCTAGCTGGTAGTAGCAATGTCTAAGTGTGTCTCTGATAGATCAAAGTAGTAATGCGTACCTTCTACCTATCCTTTTTTACCAGTCGCTCCAATGAACTGCAGCGACGAATGAGGTATCTATAGCTTTTCATATCTATGGTAGTAACAACAACAGGCCCAAGGGGAAGGCTGAGAAACCATGGAATTTAGATCATGATGCTGATGAAATTAGATTATGAATTATAGACATCTCTTGTGAGAAACCCTGATGGCGGAGACTTGCCCTCTGGGGATCAGGCGGGCGGCAGTCCTCGCTCGGCCTGGGAGGACCGTGACACCTAAGTGTCCGAACGCCAAGAAGATCCCTCGGTCTGCGAGGATAATAATCATAACCACAATCATTATCATTATCATAATAATTATCATAATAATAAGGTTGGCAGTGGCTCAGGGGTAGAGTGGACGCTTGGCAACCGGGAGGTTCCGAGTTCGATCCCGAGTTCCCCCAGAGTTAGTGTCAAAGTGTCCTTGAGCAAGACTCTGAACCCCTAGTTGCTCCCGATGAGCAGGTTGGTGCCTTGCATGGTTCCCTCTGCCATCGGTGTATGAATGTGTGTGTGAATGGGTGAATGTAATATCTGTATAAATGCACCATTTACCATGTTACCCGAAGTTGCTTTACAAAACAATCAAAACAAACTTTAAGAGGAAAAAACAAGATAAAAGGCTAAAAATGATCAAAGATTAAAACATTGAGCTAAGACTAAAGGGAGATTTTAATTAAGTTGTGCGGGGAAAGCAAGTCTGAAATAGGTGGGTTTTGAGGAAGGAATGGGGCGGCCACATGTCGAAGTGTCCTTGGGCAAGACACTGAACCCCACATTGCTTCCAATGAGTCTGTCGGTGTCGGCTTGCCACCATGGGTGTGTGAACGTGGGAAGTGATTGAGGGCTTGCCTGGTGTAACCTTTTATGTCGCCTAAAGTAAACCTGTATTCATTTAACTTTTTTTCTGTAACCTTTTATGTCACCTAAAGCAGTGGTTGTGGTTCTCAACCTTTTCAGGCCGCGACCCCCAAAATAATCATATTTTAACTGGGGACCCCCCACCCTGACGAGCACGAGTTGAGGCATTACATTATATATAACACGGTTCTATTGTGAAAATAGCAGATCTACATGCTCTCAACGCATCGCGTTGCAAGGTGTTGTGAGCATGTAGATCCGCTATTTTCACAATTTCTGCCTTTAATATTTGACAATATGTTTTAATTTTAATTTTAGAGGTATTAAAAGGGTCTTAAAAGTCCTTAACCCTTAAGTGCTGTTCGGGTCATTTTGACCCGTTTTACATTTTCATTTGGAAAAAAAAGGTAGAAGTTAAAAATGTTTCCACCTGAAACTCACTGGCCTTAAAGATTCTTCTGAGATGAACATGTAAAAAAAATATTTTTGCACTACACCCATGCTACACCCCCCTCATATTTTTTGAACCTTAAGTGCTGTTCGGGTCATTTTGACCCGAAAGCACAGAAATACACAGTATTATGCCAAAACACAGACACACAGTCACCCCCACTTCTAACACCCCCCTTCCGAAGCCCCATTCCGAACCCTCCCCCCCTTCCTATAAGCATGAGCAATATTGCCCAGTATTAAATGAAGTAGTTTTTTTTACATGGATTTCAGCTAAATCGGTAAAAACGCCTAGCTCTTTCAGTGTTTAATGTGATAGAGCAAAGCAGAAATGCAAACATTTACCAAATATATCATATGAATTGTTTGGTATTGAGTCAAAGTCAATGTATCATGATGATTTGTTAAGTTAAAATTTATATTAGTGTTGTTTTTTTTAAACCAAATATCCACCGGGTCAAAATGACCCGAACAGAACGAAGGTGTAGTGAATCTGAACAGAACTTAAGGGTTAAATTGTAACTAGAAATATGCTGAGACACCCTCTATAGAGCATCGCCGTTTAAGCCCCGCTCCTCCCTCACTCCGGTGTCGGAAGCGTTTTCCCCCATGCATTTCATCCATAGACATTTCATAGAGTATTTATTTAAACGTCTTTTAAGCCTCTGACAAAGCCACCCCGGCTGGTGAGGAATCCTGACAATAAACACTATTTTTGCATGCAACGATTAATTAGAAAGCTGAAAAACTTTATGAAATGTCTATGGATGAAATGCAAGAGGGAAAACGCTTCTGACATCGGAGTGAGAGCGGGCGGGGCTTAAACTGCGATGCTCTATACACTTAAACTGTTTGTTGATTTGTTTACTGTTGAGTGAGAAAACAATCTTACACATTAATTAAGCTAATCATCTGGGGACCCCCCAAAATAATTTGGGGACCCGACCCACAGGTTGAGAACCACTGACTTAAAGCAGGGGTGGGTAACTTTGTTGGAGTACTATATTATTACTATATTATTATTATGGAGTACCACTATATTTCCACACTCACTCCAGTGGGCCACATTGCATATTGTTACTGTGAGCAAAAACCTCTCATCTCCAGAGTAAAAATAGCCGATCTACAAGATCAAAACATGTAGCGCGCGCTTCGGTGCGCTTTGAGCTTGTAGATGTGATTTTGAGCTTGTAGATCTGCTATTTTTGTTACATTTGAATTGGAATCGTGAATTATCTTTTGTTATTTTTTAATTGGAATCCTGAAATGTTACATTTTGATTAAATTTCAGATGCATTTAGTTGTACTTATGTTAACTTTAAATCCATTGGACACAAAAAATACATTTTGTCATTCAACTACAAATATAGACTGAAGTAATTAAAGCAGGCCAGGTCATGTTTGCATGTTTGGAGTTGTATAATCAATAATATATCACTATTCCAATATTGACCTGCCACGTTAAGTGAAGGTGGGGGCCGCCAGTATGACCTAAAGTAAACCAGTTTTCACGTGACCCTTTTCTGTAAACTTTTATGTCACCTAAAGTAAACCAGTTTTCATGTAACCTTTTTCTGTAAACTTGCATGTCACCTAAAGTAAACCAGTTTTCATGTAACCTTTTTCTGTAAACCCTTATGTCGCCTAAAGTAAACCTGTTTTCATTTAACTTTCCTTTAATCCCAAAAGTCCATTGAGTTCAATGGACATTTTCTGTCCCTTTTTCTGATTGGACAATATAATGTCCAATCAGACCGTATTGGTTATGGTTCACTAACCAATATCCTATGTATAAGACGGAACTAGAAAGATGCAATTTACAAGTGTGGTTGCTGACGGTTGCCGACGTGACTATATTCTGCAGTAAGCTAACTGTCATGTGAAGCTCGAATAATTGATTCCCCATTGATTCCCTATCCCGGACAGATGTCTGTCTGTCTGTCAATTTCCAATGGCAGCGGAAAAGTTACCCTAGAAATAAATAAAGTATCCCCAGGACTATAATGTGTTGCACTGTTGGGCAACCACACTAATTAATTTCTCAGTGTATTCATTGTGACTTGCGTTAGTGCAACCACACTTGCAATTTCCCAGAATTGCACCTTTCTAGTTCTGTCTGTACTGTACATCACTGTGTTTCAATGTATTCTGAACTATACTTAAGTAAAGATGCATCTATTCTGCAATCTATGTGTCTGGTGTATTTCTGTGTGTTCCACTGCACTACAAGACCTCCACCATGATCAATAGACCCTATTCACGCCCCGCCCACTCAGCACATTTCTCAGCAACTTCCTGGTGCTTTGAAGGGGAAACACTGCTAAAAGCCCATAGAGTTAACACAGACATCGCCAACAAATCATTATTTCGAACGGTAAAGTAAATTATAATGCTTTGTGCCTTTACTATCTTGTGTTCTTGATCATGCTAGCCGTATTTTATACTTTACTATTCGGAAATTGCATTAAATTTGCGATTTCTGTGTGTGCACCAGGAAGTTGCTGAGAAATTTGCTGAGTGGGCAGGGCGTGAATAGAGTTCATAGATGCAACTTCACATGCTGTTTATATAGTTTTTGGAGCGGTGAAAGCGCTCCCAATAGACAGGTATGTCCGTGGGTATGTCCCTGGCTGGGTGGCTGGGTGGGTGGCTGGGTGGCTGGCCGTGTCCGTAGCCTGGCAATACCTTGAGTGGCCACACACAACACACTAGTTAAAGGAGGGGCGCTGTTTTGTGCAGGCCAGGCACACTCACCACTCACTCACAGGCACAGTTTACAGTTTAGGCATTTAGCAACACACACAGGGTATAACTGGGGCAGTAATTATACTGCCCCAGTTCCAGTCACATCTATCCATACTGTCAATTTCTCCCAATTTGAACCTGTCTCTCTCTCTTCACTCTCCGAATTAATCTCTCATCTAAGACCCACAAATTGTCCCTCAGACTGCATCCCCTCCCGGCTCCTCATTGAGGTGTTTGGTGCGGTTGGCCCATTTGTTTTATCACTTTTAAATCTATGTCTTACCTCTGGTTGTGTCCCTACCGCTTTTAAGCATGCAGTCGTACAACCCTTACTCAAAAAGAAAAACCTTGATCCAACAATCTTATCACATTTTAGGCCCATTTCCCAATTGCCATTTTTATCTAAAGTTCTGGAAAAAATAGTTTATAACCAACTTCAGTGTTTTTTAATCTCGCAAGGCATCCATGAGAAATTTCAATCCGGTTTTAAACCTGGCCACAGTACCGAAACCGCTCTTTTAAAGGTTTTTAACGATCTGATTTTAACAGCCGACAACGGAAAACCCGCCGCCCTGGTGCTCCTGGACTTATCAGCTGCATTTGATACAGTGGATCACAGAATCCTATTACATCGCCTGGAGCACCAGGTCGGCATCACCGGTATGGCTCTATCATGGTTTTATTCCTATCTCTCTGATAGGAGCTTCTCTGTCCAATTAGGTCAATTTTCGTCACCTCCAGCCCCCCTCACATGTGGGGTGCCACAGGGCTCCATACTAGGCCCTATCCTTTTCCTGCTTTATATGCTCCCCCTCGGTCCCATTCTGTCCAAACATAACATTTCCTTCCACTGCTACGCCGACGATATCCAATTATACCTGCCCCTCAAATCAAATTCCATCAATTCATTCCAGCCACTACTCAACTGTTTGCACGATATAAAAACCTGGATGGACGCTAACTTCTTAAACCTAAACGAAAGTAAAACTGAAATCATTATATTCGATCAACACATGGCCCCATCACTCACTATCCCAGACCCCCTTCTTTCAAACATCCACATATCCGCCAAAAATCTCGGTATCATCTTAGACAGCACTTTCAAATTTCATAAACAAATCAATTCCGTTGTCAAAACCAGCTTTTTTCAACTCCGTCTCCTCGCCAAGGCCAAGCCATATCTCCCCAAAAAACAATTAGAAATTGCAATACACGCCTTCATCACCCAAAGACTTGATTACTGCAACTCCCTATACAGTGGCATAGACCAGTCATCCCTCAGAAGATTACAACTTGTCCAGAACGCCGCTGCTCGCCTGCTGACCGGAACTAGAAAACGTGAACACATAACCCCGGTCTTAGCCTCACTTCATTGGCTCCCAGTAAGATTCCGTATAGACTTCAAAATCCTCCTCTTCACATTTAAATCCATAAACGGTCTGGCCCCCAAATACCTCTCAGAGCTCCTGAAACCCTATGCCCCCACCAGAGTCCTGAGATCTGCTGATAAGCAACTACTGGTTGAGCTGATTCCCAAAAAAACGACCAGAGGGGCCCGCGCTTTCGCGGCTGCAGCCCCCAGGTTATGGAACAACCTGCCCCTTTCAATTAGGTCTGCTCCTTCTATAACTGTTTTTAAATCTCAGGTTAAAACTCACTTATTTTCTCTAGCTTTTAATCTCACCTGAGGTCTTTTATATATTTTGCTTTTATAACGCATATATGTGTGTTGTTTCTTTTCTTGTTGACACCGGTTATATGTACTGTATATATGCTCATGCTTTTATTGTTTGCTCTTTCTCTGTACAGCACTTTGGTCAATTTCGGTTGTTTTTAAATGTGCTTTATAAATAAAGTTTGATTTGATTTGATTTGATAGCTGCTCAGATTCACCGCTCCACTTCGAACAGAGGTTTGATTTTTTAGTAACTTTCCCCTTCTGGATTTGAACCCGGTTTCTTCCACACGTGCTGAAATGTTTAACCGGTGAGCTACAGTAGAGCCTGCCTGCTTGATCAGAGGATTTAAATTGAATATTGACCATTGGGTACAAATTTCGTATAAAATATAGCTTGATATATTGTAAATTGCAAAGTTTAAGTAATTTCACTTCTACTACAACATCTCTAGAGGCAAATATTGTGCTTTTACCAAACTACCTTCATTCGAAAACATTGTTTTTTTCCACCACTGGACCCATGCAGCTGTAAATCTAAGACATGTGCAGCTGTGCAGTTTCTCTGATGTTGACACATAATTTATAACATAACGTTTTTGCCAAGACCAGATATTAATCAATCGATCCTAACAATGATCCCATTGGGATAGAACACAGTACTATGCAGTAGATATCTTCAGGAAAAAAATAAACATTTGTAAACGTTGTGAGCATGTAGATGGGCTATTTTCACAATGGAATAGATCGAGAAATGTAATGCCAACTCCCTCAATTCCAAGTGCTTGTGCAGGGTGGTGGGAGGCGTCCCCAGTTAAAACATGGGGGGAGGGTCCCCAATTATGATTTATTTTGGGGGTCGCGGCCCGAAAAGGTTGAGAACCACTGGGCTAAAAGGACCAAATGCATTTTGGCGATTACGTTTTTGGCGAGTCTGCCTGACAACTGAAAAAACTATGCTTTAAAAACATTTCAATCTACAAATGATTTATTACATTCTTTAATATCAATGCATTGCTGTATTAAAATGTACATCAGAAATGTTCTGTGATGCCCCACACATTGAGTCTGTCATTAGAGGTGTGCCTGCCTTGCTTAACTGTGTCCTAATAGGTGAGCTGGGTGGGGCCTCATTGGCTCGTTGGGCTAATGGCTCATGGGAGAGCACCTGGGCCCGGGTGCCTCCAGGAGTCTACAAAAGCCCTGCCCATGCCAGTCTGAAGGAGAGATCCAGAGGAGGCAGACCTGTCTCCACCATGCCCTGTTGTTATGTTTAGCTTTACTTTCCATCCAACACCCTGCACTACACCATGTTCCACTCATCCACATTTACACCACTGATCACTGACTCCACACTTCATAGGATCCTTTTGGCCTGTTGTTGACCACCTTTAGTTTATTGTCCTAGCCTTTATTTAATAAATACACCTTGTTACACTTTTGCCATGTCTCCTCTCCCCTTCGTTTTGTTACTGCTTGAGCCAGCCGTGACAAATGGGGGCTCGTCTTAACGTGAGTATTTGAACTTTAAAGTTGGTTAAAGTTAAATATTTTTGTGCGCGCGCCTACAGAGGTGTTTTTGATAGCCGGTTTGTAACTAGAAGTAACTGGGGTTTCCCTGTGTCGTAGGGTAATTTTTGCCAATTTGATGCGGTTGGGGAGTTTGGCTCTGGATTCCCCATGGTCTAATTTGACGCGGTTTTCAAATTATTTTTCGGTGCGTGCAGTCTTTTGTTTGCTGTTTTGTTACCGGTAAAATGCATGTTTTGAGTTACCGTGTTTTTGCGTTGGGCATTGGAGTTATTTGAATGTAATTGGAAGATGAGTTTTGACACACTGGTACTGAGGTATTGAGTATTTGGTTGTTTGGTTGTATTGAGCTGGTGCTGGTTGTCCCAGGTGAGGCACAGCCACGCTTGGTTCTTTAAACCTTCGTGGGTTTATTATTTTTCTTGTAGTTTGGGGTCACTATTGCGCCTTCCGGGGGCACAGTACTTGGACGGCAGCGTGACTATCAACTGGTTGCGTTGTCCCCAGTATATTAGTGCATAATTTCCCACGCAGACCTCAGATAGGGTTGAGTTAGATAAGTTTGAGTTAGGCAGATAGGGGGACGCTCCTGGTTGCTCAGCCACTCCTGTTGCTCAGCCAAAGTTTGTATCAGTGTGTTAATTAACTTTTGTCCATCGCATTCATACAGTAAATATGGCCCAAATTGATGATTTTGTGACGTCGCCGTCTGAAGAATTTTTGGATCTTTGTAGTAAAGAGCAGCTATTGGAAATTGCTGACCATTACAAAGTTGACGTTGGGGACAGGAGACGTAAAACTCAAACAATTAAATGGGTGTTAATGGCCAATTTGACAGAGATTGGTATATTGCCAGAGACTGGGACAGAGGGAAGCGACAGCACTGTGTTGCCGTTACCTAGTCAGGGTCAGTTTTCATTTGAACAGCAAAAAGAACTTCTACTTATTCAGCTGGAAATGGAGAGGACTAAACAACAGGGGGTAATTGAAAAGGAAAGGGTTGAAATGGAAAAACTTAAGATTAATTTGCAGAGGGAGAAGGTAGAACTGGTAAAAGAGGGTAAAATGGATCAGAAGCTGTTGGAACCTGGGGGAGGCTCAGCTGTTGAAAAGCGGCCTTTTGATTTGGTTACTAATTTGAGGTTGATGCCAAAATTCAATGAAAAAGAACCTGAAACTTTTTTTTCTTTGTTTGAAAGGTTGGCAGACTCGAGAGGTTGGCCTGCGGCTGACCTGACTGTGATGCTACAGTGCGTTCTAACTGGGAAGGCACAAGAGGCCTATTCTGCGTTATCAGTAACTGATAGTTTGAGCTATGCTAATGTTAAAGCTGCTGTCCTTAAAGCGTACGAGATGGTGCCCGAAAGTTATCGTCAGCGCTTTAGGAATAATAGAAAAACTGATGACCAGTCATATTTGGAGTTCTCGCGGGAACTGGTCATCAACTTTAACCGGTGGCGTATGGCTGCAGGTGGGGACACAATGGAGAAGTTATGTGACTTAATACTGTTAGAGCAGTTTAATATTGCCATTCAAAGTCGTATTGCTACTTATGTCACTGAACAGCAGACTAAAACTGTTGCAGAAGCTGCTGCTTTGGCTGATCAGTATGTGTTGACACACAGAGACTGGGTACCGCGGGGTGCCCAAGTTACGTACCGGGAGGGTGTCACATCCAGCCATGGGGAGGGTGGTCACAGCGCGCCTTTCCATAGGAATTCGAAATCGGAGGACGGGAGAAGTTGGGCTGCCCGTGACGGTGAAAAAGCATGTCATTACTGTGGCAGGAAAGGTCACATTAAAGCAGACTGTTATTCCTGGAAACAAAGAGATGGAACGATGGAGGTGAAGTCGACTGCGGCCATTGGGCCTGTGTCAAATGTGAGGTCGGTAGGTCCTCTACATGAGAGCGAGAGTAGTCTCGGCGGTGTAGATGAGGCGTTTCGACCGTTTGTGGAAAGGGGGTTTATCTCTCTTGTGGGCTCACAGGAAAAAGTACCTGTGACAATTCTGAGAGACACAGCGGCGATGAGCACGTATGTTCTTGACTCACTCCTACCATTCTCTTCACAGTCTGCGACTGGGGATGCCATGTTGAGCCGTGGTATGGGCATGTCTGTAATCCCTTCTCCTATACACAAAATCAATCTAGAATGTGGCCTGGTTCAGGGCCCGGTGGAGGTGGCGTTGCGTACTGCTTTACCGGTGGCTGGGGTTGATGTTCTCCTGGGTAACGAGCATGCTGGGGCTCGTGTGTGGGAAAATGTGTCAGCACCTCCATTGTTGAATCGCATTATCTCCTCTAAGCCTACTAATGTGATCTGTTCAAAGGCTAAAGTGAAAATTAGGCGTTCGTTTGGTCAGCGGTCTGAACGTCGGAAATTCAGACCGGGTGAGCAGGTGTTTGCTCTGTTGCCTTTTCAAGCAAAGCTTACAGGTCCATACACTGTTGTTGAGCGTATGTCGGAGGTCAGCTACCTCATTTCAACTCCTAATTTTCGCAAAACTACTCAGTTATGTCATGTAAACCTGTTGCGACCTTGCCATGGTCGTGAGTCAGCCATCATCAGTCCATCTTCTCAGTCAGTGGCAGTGACTGAGGTAGAGGACTAAATGGTTGATGTGTAGAGCGGTTAAACCAGTGTACCAGTGTCCATATCTAATACTTGCTCTCTTTTGTTTTTTTTTAGTGCCTGGTGTTGCAATCCCTGGCCTGTCCTGCTCCTTGACGGCATCATTGCTATAGCTGAAACACCGGATCCAGCCGTTGAGGGGGAAGGAGAGTCCAGGAGTATTGCAGGGCCAGGGCTATAGTATAGAGTGTTACTAGTGCACTCTATTGGTAGACAAATCATTGAAAAGTACTTAAAATGTAGTAAAACCATGGTATACATTAATGTTAACATTGATGATGTAGAATGCACTGATTTGGGGGTATATTATTGCATTTTGGTCTAATGGGGTTTGTTATCATTTTGTTATCCTTAATTGAATTAAATTAAGCACCTTAAGTAAATAGTTTATTTACTGGGCCATGGATCCTAGTGGGATCCACGACTTTAAGGGGGGGGGTGTGATGCCCCACACATTGAGTCTGTCATTAGAGGTGTGCCTGCCTTGCTTAACTGTGTCCTAATAGGTGAGCTGGGTGGGGCCTCATTGGCTCGTTGGGCTAATGGCTCATGGGAGAGCACCTGGGCCCGGGTGCCTCCAGGAGTCTACAAAAGCCCTGTCCATGCCAGTCTGAAGGAGAGATCCAGAGGAGGCAGACCTGTCTCCACCATGCCCTGTTGTTATGTTTAGCTTTACTTTCCATCCAACACCCTGCACTACACCATGTTCCACTCATCCACATTTACACCACTGATCACTGACTCCACACTTCATAGGATCCTTTTGGCCTGTTGTTGACCACCTTTAGTTTATTGTCCTAGCCTTTATTTAATAAATACACCTTGTTACACTTTTGCCATGTCTCCTCTCCCCTTCGTTTTGTTACTGCTTGAGCCAGCCGTGACAGTTCAAAGAAATAATAATAGTCAAAGTAGCAGATCTACAGGCTCTGAGGTCAGAGGGACTGAAACATCACCTCAATGCATGAATACAACTGATGCTCAGTGATGACAAATGTTAAGTTAAAGTATCAATACTGCAATATAGAAATACTCTGTTAGGTTACACCTAAGTATGGTTGCCAGCTGATAAGCAGATTCTGCCAATGCAATGGGAATGGACAATGGAGCAGATTTTTTGAGAAATCTGCCATTTGTGCATTTCTCCAAAAATCCACTCCATTCCCATTGAAATGCATTGGCAGAATCCGCTTATCAGCTGAAAACCATCATTTGGTGTGAGTCGTGTCATGTGACCGCGTACCCTTACAATTAAAAGTCCAGAATTCAAAATGTACAAACGTTTTGGTATCGTAAAAGTGCTCATTAGGCCTATACAAAATGTTTTCAAATGTAAAAGGATTTTTTTTAAAAGAGTTTCATAATTCTGACCCACCAAATTAATCATAATATTTGAACTGGGGACCCTCACCCTGACAAGCACCTGGACTGTTTGACTCTGTTCCACAGATAAATATTGTGAATATTGTGATCTTGTAGCTATATTTAAAAAAAAAAGATACCCCTTGTATATTTTTTTTTAAATTTGGCCAATGTTTGACCAGTGTCTTGTTTGTTTGTAGTTTGAGGATTACTTGATGCAGTCTTCTTCTCCTTGCAGCTGTTCCCTTCAGTGGTCGCCACATCGAATTATCTGCCTCTGCCTCCTCTTCTTTCAGAACATCCATAGACCATATTCACACCGCGGCCATCTTGGATCACATGACTTCCTGGGATAGCAGCCTGCATTACAAAGCATTGTGAACAACTAGAATATCGCCCGCCTTCGGCGGGTGAATCCTAGTGTTCGCACGCTTCGCGTGCTCACATGCACACACGCACAACTGCTCCAAGCCATGTTGCCCACAAAAAGCACTGTTTCTTCATGTATTTTGAGTGTGTGTGTGTGTGTGTGTGTGTGTGTGTGTGTCATTAATTAACATTATTTATTATTATTATTAGTAATACTAATATTATTATTTCACTTAGCTAAAAGTAAGCCTACTGAAATTGATGTGATGACTGAAGCAAAAGAGTTATGTTTAATAATAAGCACTAATTACTTAAATGTGACTATCTCTTCAATACATGGAGTGTATGTGTACTGTGGACTGTATGTGCATGGGACTGGAGTTTATCCAGACAAAATAGTAACATTCCCACTGTGTCAGTTGGGGGGGGGGTGAGAGAGAGAGAGAGAGAGAGAGAGAGAGAGAGAGCGAGAGAGAGCGAGAGAGAGAGAGAGAGAGAGAGAGAGAGAGAACACTATGACTTACACCTTTCAACAAAGAAAACACTCAAATACATGATACTGCAATAGCGATTTGCATATAAAAAAGGACATTAATGATAATTGGCGCGGTTGAGGTGAAACAGTTAGGCTAAGTAGAAAGTGTGATCCAAGTGTCGCCAAGTGTCGGGCCGCCAGTTGCCCCTTGTATGGCCTATAGGCTATTTATTTTGGGAAATGACCGCATCTTGCTTCTTCGTGGGCAATGTTCCTAATGTATGGATGTTATAGAGTGTGGTCCTGTAGGTTCACACTCACCCAGGAGGCAGCCCAGCTCCTCATCCAGACATCTGTCAGATCAAGACTTGACTATTGTAACTCTCTCCTCACTGGTCTCCCGGCATGTGCACTTAAACCTCTCCAACTGATCCAGAATGTCGCGGTACGACTGGTCTTCAACCAGCCTAAGTTCTCACATGTCTCGCCCCTTCTCCGCTCCCTCCACTGGCTCCCGGTTGCGGCCCGCACTGAATACAAAACACTGATGCTGACCTTCAAAGCAGCCAAAGGTATGGTTCCTCCATACCTACAAAACCTGATCAACCCCTACCCCCCCACCCGTTCACTTAGATCAGCCAACACAGGGATGCTGACAGAACCCTCGCTAAAAACCCCAAGGCAAAAATCCACTCGTCCGAGACAGTTTGCCCTCCTGGCCAGGCCCCCAAGTTGTGGAATAAACTCCCTGTCGCACTTAGAACAACGGACTCACTCGCTAGCTTTCGCCGTGGACTGAAGACTCACCTTTTCAGACTCCACCTAAACCCTTAGCACTACTGAAACACTCAATGACCATACATGAAGCTAGTTAGCATTTGTTTTTAGGTTTTTTTTAGAACCTTTTTTCTTTTTTTCTTTACTGATTACATTGTTTTTTCTAGATTGATATTCATATGCATTTGTTATATTGCTGTTGATGTACTGACATATTATCTTGTTCATTATAGTGATGTTTTATCTGCTTATTGTAAGTCGCTTTGGATTAAAAGTGTCTGCTAAATGCCTAAACTGTAAACTGTAAACTGTTATATGACGTCTAACAATTGTTGGGTTGTGGCTAACTTGGCTTGTTTTTATTATGCCCTGCACAGTCCGTGCATATTTATTTACTAATCAATCGATTAAATCAATTTGGAAAAAGCTTCGATTTCATTAAAGTTTCTTTAAATTGATTTATGAGTTCCAATCTGGCTTGAGGATCCCATTCCACTGAGGCACAAATATTGAGGCCTGGTCTATCAGTCTTGATAGAGCAACAGTAAGCTGGATGTTCATAATTACAAAACCAGAGGCAGCTCCACAGATGATGTCCAACCCAGATTTGGCACGAATGCTGTATGCCGCTAAAGTGTGAAACGCCCTACCGAATGCCTTGAAGGAATGTAAATCCCTAGCTTCCTTTAAAACAGCACTGAAAAGCCGGCTGACTACTTGCAACTGGCAAATGAAAACAAAGCCTATCCCAACCTCCGCCTGACCTAATACCATTTTATTTTAGCATTGTGTTTTTTGGAGCGGTGAAAGCGCTCCCAATAGACAGGTATGTCCGTGGGTATGTGGGTGGCTGGGTGGCTGGGTGGCTGGCTGGCTGGCTGGCTGGCCGTGTCCGTCCGTAGCCTGGCAATACCTTGAGTGGCCACACACAACACACTAGTTAAAGGAGGGGCACTGTTTTGTGCAGGCCAGGCACACTCACCACTCACTCACAGGCACAGTTTACACTCACTCACTCACTCACTCACTCACTCACATAGGGTACAGCTGCTCAAATTCACCGCTCCACTTCGAACCGAGGTTCGATTTTTTTTCTTCAGCTTAGTACTGTGTTCTATCTGTCTGTCATTCAATGTTATATTAGTTAAGAAACAGTAACTGTCATGAAACTGTACTTTTTCCTATGCAAACTTCAAATAAATTATTCAATCAATCAATCAATCAGTCAATCAGTCAATCAGTCAATCAATCAATCAATCAATCAATCAATCAAATCAATCAATCAATCAATCAATCAATCAATCAGTCAATTAATCTATTTAATCTATTTATCTATTATAATTTACGGTATTAAGTAGAACACTTTAATACCGGTATGTGAAAAATACATTTGACTTTAATCATACAATAAAGAAGAAATTAGAAAACAAGCACCCAACAAATAACCTCTCAACCTCCATTCATGATTCATTGTAGTAATGCTGTAAAAATCCACATGGGGGCAATGAATGAACATCACATGGAAACAGAGACTGCAGTGTGATCAAAATTCAATAGGGCTATTATTATTACACACACATGCACCAAGCATGCCTATAGCTATACACACACGCACGCCCCCCCCCCCCCCCACACACACACACACACACACCAAATGGCAGCTTTCCATTTCTGAGAAAAGAATGTAAATAAAGTTATGTTTTGTATGTGTCTTAAAAACCCTTTTGTTTACTCTATAACAGTCAGTTCACATGTCAGTTGTTATGCTCAGTCTAATCAGAGTGGTTCTAGAACAGGGGTGGGCAAATTTGATGATTGAGAGGGCCACTACATTTTCACACTCACAGTCACTCCAGAGGGCCACAATGCATATACATAGCAAAAATAGCCGATCTACAAGCTCAAAACGCGTCGCCCTAAATAGCCGATCTACAAGCTCAAAACGCATTGCAGGGCGACGCGTTTTGAGCTTATAGATCTGCTATTTTTTGCTATTTTTTGAATTGGAATCCCAAAAACTAACTTTATTTTTTCTTCTTTTGTTTTAAAATGTCAAATGCATTTATATGTTCTTATGTTAACTTTATGAACTTAAATACAAAAACAATAGACATAAAAAATACTATAACATTTTAATACTAGTCATTTAGCTACTAATATAGACTGAAGTAATTAAAGCTGGTAATTTTTTCCATGTTTGGAATTGTAACAGCTGAAATCAATAATATATCAGTACTCCAATATTAACCTGGCTGCGGGCCGCATTAAGTGAAGGTGGGGTGGGGGCCGCATGTGGCCCCCGGGCCGCCAGATGCCCATGTATGTTCTAGAACATCATCAGTCATACAACTGGTGAGGACAGTTGGTGTGATGAACATCACCAAGTAGGGTAAGTGATATGTCTTTGTTAAAATAAGTGTTAAATAGCTCCATATTCTGATGGTAATCACTGATATAGAGCAGGGGTCAGCAACCTTTTTGAAATGACGTGCCATGTTTTTATTTTCTAGACAGTCAGTGTGCCATGTCAACATCCATTTTAATGACACCCCATCAGAATTCAGACATATTTTGATTGTCAGGACCTTGTTATAACAATCATTCACTAGTAAGAGACCTCACAACTGAATAAAGTTTAATGGGTATATTGAACGATAAGGGGCGGACGTGATTGTGTACTATGAGGAAGGGGTGGATGTGATTGTGTACTATGAAGAACCCAGGTAGGGCGAGACTCAGGGTGGGGGTGTAGTCTCTGGAGCAGACGGCCATCGATGGTTGATTGGACAGGACAGGCCATCTCTCCTCCGACAATGCCCCCTGAGTTCCTGGAAGAAGTAGAGAGAAAATATAGAAAAAAGGGGGGGAATTTGTTGGGGTGGATGGAGGGTTTGTTCGAGACCATGTTAGTAGTAGGAACGACTAAGTGATAGCTCACAGGTGTATTCATACTGAGGTGATTACGGCGGGGATTGGCTGGCCGATGAGAGGAGGCAGGTAACTTTGATAAGATGATTGAGAGCGGGGGAGTGGCTGTGATAGTTGGTGCGTGGACTCATGAGATGAATGAGCAGGGGAGTGGCTGTGATATTCAGTGTGAGATCTCTACTCCCGAACCTATGTTGTAACCAACATACATTTAGAGCAGTAACCTTCCTGACTCCCTCCCCATGAAGTTCAGAATTGTAATGTAATGTAGAATTGTGTGCAGGATGTCATTTGCTGCAAATTGGGTGACTTAATGTAATTGACCACGTTTAAAACAATATTTGATTTTAAAATCCGCTTTTTCAGATTTCTGCCAGTGTGCCAGTGATCACCCTCCCCTGTGCCAATGTTGGCACCCGTGCCTAAGTTTGCCTACCTTTGCTCAGTAGCAGAACATGCATTTTCAGGTCAGGAGGATACCTATTTTATCCAATCAGGAGAAAGAACTCACACAGGATACAGATTAAACAGGTGCAATAAGAGGTGATGACACAAAGAAATAAGCAGATATATTGGGTCCTCTCCCGCGATTGGCTGATGATTGTCAACCCACTCGAACATGTATTTTCTCTTATCAAGGGTAGACTACTATCAGAATATATTTTCTATAGCAATCGGTAGACTATTATCAAAATATAGTATTTTACCCCCACCTGTTACTCTCTATAGCAGGGGTGGGCAACTTTGATGATGGAGCCACTATATTTCCACATTCACTCCAGTGGGCCACAAGGCATATACACTCAAAAATAGCAAAAATAGCCGATCTACAAACTCAAAACACGTAGAGACTACGACGCGTTTTGAGCTTGTAGATTGGCAATTTTTTATTTAGAATGCGAAATTATTTTTTGCTACTGTGTTTTTTAAGTTAATTTCATTTGTTCACTTTCTGAACTTAAATACAAATACATTGGACAAAAAAGATAGTGCTGCCAGGTCATTAAGTGTTAAGTGTTAGTTCACCTATTTTTGACATGAAGCTGTGTGAAATACTTCTGGTTCTGGTCACTTTATATTTTAGTAATATAAAGTAGTTCCGGTGATTTGGCATGGGCTCATGGCCCAATCATTAAAAATAGACGAATCCACAAAACTAGCTTCATTTGTATTGTAGACCTATTTCTACCAAATAGACCAACTTTCGTTCAACTTTGACCCCTCTGTCACATGGTACTATTTTTTGTGTCCAGTATCACTACGCCGCTGCAACGTATTTCCCCAAAACAAGGTGCTTTGCAGGCAGCTGATCAGAACAAAACCTCACTCTATATGGTAGAAACAATACAAATGGCGCTAGTTTTGTGGATTAATCTATTTTCAATGATTGGGCCTCACCAAATGGCCCCCACCCCATTGGAACTACTTAATATTCATCTAAAACTGACCAGAACTCTGACCACGGGACTCTGGTAATCAATTAATACATTTGTAACCACTGTTTTAATGGCAAGTATTTCACACAGCTTTATGTCAAAAATAGGTGAACTATCACTTTAAGCTACTAATATAGACAAGAGTATGTTTGCATGTTTGGAATTACAGCAGCTGAAATCAATACTATGTCAGTATTCCGCATTAAGTGAAGGTGGGGGCCGCATGTGGCCCCTGGGCCGCCAGTTGCCCATGTATGCTCTATAGCAATGGTATATAGTCCTTTTACTTAGTAACTTTTTAATCCAAAACACATCATTTGCCCTACCCTTAATGTACTGTATGCAAGTCAACTGGGGACCACAGCATGATTGCGATACATGGCCATAAAGCAGCTCACACCCTACAAATACTCAATTCTGATAAGGAACTAAACTGGCACACACGTCAAGTGTGTGTGGTAGTATTAAGTCTTATTTAGAGCAACTATAGAGTCAGTCTTGCATTATTGCATAACCAGCTGGTTATGGCATTACTAAACTAAGAATCCCAGATTCGTAGATTATTTAGAACGGCAGGAGAAACCAAGGGAATACCCAGGGGCGTCAATTGGGTATGGCAGGGGTATGCAGCTGCCATACCCTGGGTCCAGGGGGGAAAATAAAAGTTACTTTTAAATATAAATCCATGAATGTCTCTTTGTCTATCTGTGCTGGTTATTATGTTGTTAAATTACAGTAAAATAACTACAAATGCAAAATTTGACAAAATGGTCACTTTAACAAGGTATTATAATTATATTCTCTTTTGCTGAACTGACACCATTGGGAATACCCAATGACATCATCAGCCCGGCCAATGAAACGTAACAGCTTACAGTTGACGACAGAAAGGATGCTACAATAGTCACACAACACCCAGTGTCGGATCCAGAATGTCTTGATTGGTATAAGGCCTGGAAAAGACCCGACCCACTTAGCGTATTACTTATCTCATTAAAGACATGGTACTGTAAGCCCAACCTACGTATTTGTTTCTATTTGTTTATCATGAATGATTTGTGGAATAATGTTTACGATCAAGTGTGTCATTTTATTCACTGAATATTCAAGTACATACAGTGACAGGGTCATCATGATGACTACAGCTAAAATGACAGAGTGGCTGACTTGATACGTAGTTTTCAAAATGCTTAAGATAAACTGTGATATCGTCACTGTCGGGCAGAAACCTCGTATCTGTTTTCAAATTTGTACATTTTTTTTCTCGCAAAGTGAAGCACTGCTTCATCACTCAAGGCCGTCGCACAAAAGTAGTGAAAAGAGCTTTTCACTACTTTTGCCTCGCGGTGCGAGGCGTTGTGTGCTTGTAGATCGGCTGTTTTCACTAGTTTAAATCATTTTAAAAATGATAAATACAAAACAAACGGTTTTGGACATACAAGGCTTCCACCCGACAACGACGATATAAGTATTGTTTAATGATTAAACTTAAGGTAATTTAAATGTAAAACACCAGCAATTCAACATTACACAGAGTATGACAATTCACACATTGAATCCAAAAGTCAAATTTCACTGATGAGAATTATGTTGTACCATTTTTTAAACATCCTTATTAATTCCCCTTCCAGAATATGATAACATTGCTGAAAACAAACATCAGAAAAAAATATTATATTATAGGCCTATTACCAGAAGAAACACCTTGTCACCTGTTAATATATCATACATAAAATCACCTGTGATCAAACCCATCTTGATCAAACTCCCCAACCAGTGATTGCAAAGCATCACAAATGTATGCTATATGCATGTCAGACACCACACACATTGCTGCCTTAACCTTCATAGTGGATTGTCTTAACAAAATTATTGAAACGAAGCGGATAAAAGCGCCACACTTTTTTTTAGGCTTCTTTAGGACATAACAATGGATTTTAGCCTTGGATACAAAACTTTATTTTGAAAATTACCCATAGAATTATGGCGCTTTTATCCTCTTCGTTTTGATAATGTCAGTTACCAGGGTTAAGCAACCACACTATCAGTAGATGGCAGCAGTTCATATTTCTCCCTGGTAGTCTTCTGGATCTTGTAGAAGGCCACTGCACAGATCATGGCCACGGCTGTGAGAAGACATCCAGCCACCAAGACCAGGTTCAGGTTCAGGTTCAGGCTGGTAGCTGAGGAAAAACAACAACAAACACTGTGAGATCATGCATAATAGAACAACAGTGGGTCAGGAGTCAGGACTCATGGTGGGGCATGGACCAGTTTGTATGGGTCACGAGTAAATACGCCTTTGTTTTATGTTTTCTACATTTTGTCTGTTTCAAAAGATTTTCAAAAAAAGTTAAACACACACACTCTTTTAAGAAGTAGTAAAAACAGCACATCTACAAGCTCACAACACGTTGCATGGCGACGTGTTGTGAGCTTGTAGATCTGCTGTTTTCTCTAGTTTGTGTCCCGGGGAGACATCGAACTTTTCCACTGTGCTAGACCAGTGATCCTTGACATTTTCACGTCAAGGACCACTAAATTAATATGTATCTGTCCGCAGATAAGGAGAGTGTAGACTGGAGAGACAGAAAGCACACAGTACTCCAGTTGGAATCAAACCGGGGGGGAAACTGCACACCATTCAATCACCTACTAGCATCACATCAATTCATCACAGACTTGAGAAAGGTTTCAGAGTCACCTGTGATTTCAGACGACCTTCTCAGGCGCAGGGGACCCTGGGAAATGTAGTGCCTTGCAGTTTGAACGCCAGCCTCTCTCTTCCGTCGCATGACGGGAGGGGAGCTTTTGCATCCCTCGTAGCATCTGGTGTTTTGGTCCCCAGCTTTACACAGGATAACAGAACAGCTGATGTACACCTGAAACATCAGTGAGAACAAACACAGTTTGAAACCTTGTTTCGTTGTGTAAATAACTGTACCATCGCTGGAGCTAAACAGTTCCCTGTTTACCTTATCATATGATCCTATGAATTTGAAGGCCTCCATTGAGAACTGGAAATATTTCTTGTGCTGTGGTGAGATAACGTCAACAGTTTGGTCCTTCTTGCACCTGGTTGGAACCAAGAACAAAACATCTATTGATGCTAAGATAGCATATGGTATAGCATTTTGTGTATGTTCTCCCAAAAACTAATAGTAGAATTAAATAAAGAAAACTGTTTATGCATTTCGAACAAACAAAAGTGTGCCTTTACGTGAATTGCTTAAAGCAGTGATGAATTCATTGTGACAATGTTTCTGTATTCTGTTACATGGTATTACTCCTGGCTTGTAACTCCCTCAACTGGAAGCTCAAATATCATTATGAATACTATAAAAACAATAACCTAAATCAGGGGTTCCTACGCCTTTCAATGCCAAGGACCCCGAAATAGCCCGGCTATGATCCCCACTCCCCCTACTGTAATAACTAGAACTGCACTCTGTCGAGGTGCCAAGTTGCGAGGCATTCCTTGAGTGGCATCAGCACTGGCATCACCAGGAATGCTGGTCCCTCATTGGCTGTTAATGATGCCGTTACCATAAATGCTGGTCCCTGATTGGCTACGGGCTTAAACACACACAGCTACCTACTGTACCTATATACGCAGCCGAATGCAGTACTTGCGCGCAAGTAATAACAACAACCTAATTCAGGAGTTCCTACGCCTTGTCCAAGTGAAAAATAAGAAAAGATATCTGAATAGATACAAATACTCATGTACAGTATTCCCATATCCGTTAATCTGTTAAAGGAGTAGTTCACCCCCAAAATGACTTTTTTTTCTATTGATTAGTCACGCCATGGAGAGTAGAGTTCAATAATATTTTTTGGTTTTTGTCGCATTCCTAAGACAAAAACTTGATTTGAGTAAATTTACCCCCATTGATTCCGGATGGGGGCCCGTTTCCGGATCCGGAACGAACAGGGGTAAATTTATTGTTATCACATTTTTGTCTTAGGAATGCGACAAAAAACAAAAAATATTATTGAACTCTAGTCTCCATGGCGTGACTAATCAATAGAAAAAAAGTCATTTTGGGGGTGAACTACTCCTTTAAACTCAGGCCGTTAGTAGGGTGTGTTGGCTCTTTAATGTAATGTAATGTAATGTATGCACTTTAACTGTATGTCAGCACTGTGTGGTTTGCACTATTATTTTAATTATTTATATATATATTTTTTCCTGTTGTATGTTATGTACTGTAGCAGCCTGCATGTCCAAGACAAATTTACTTCGGGACCTAATAAGATAATCTTGAATCTTGAATCAATGCCAAGGACTTCGAAAAAGCCAGGCTGTGAGCCCACTCCCCCTATTGGGAAACGGCCTAAATACAGTATGGCTTAAAAACAGACAAAAGGGTGTGCGTGTGTATGTGTGTGCGCTGCGTTAAACTGCACTCACCCATCTGCTATGATGGAGTAGGCTGGTGTGTTGGTCTGGGGGTTGTCGTACGGCGCAGCGCTGCAGGACTCCACAAACAGCTCAGTGTTGTCGAGTGAAGACGAGGCGTCTATCTTAATGTAGATCTTGTCCCCTACGTCGTACTCCAGCGGATAGTTGGCAGGGTCCTTCATGGAGGTGAAGTCCCGGCTGTCGAAGAACTCAAACTGGTAGGTGAAGGTACCGAAGCCCTTATCCTGGACCGTGACGCTGTCTCTGTGGACGCTGTAACTCAGTTTCACGTTGCCAGTCTTGGGGTACTGGCAGGAGACCTCCACATCGAACAGGTGCTTGTGGGTGATGACGTCGTCACTGCCGTCGGCAACGCTGGTGATGGCATTTTTGAAGATGAGGTTCTCGTCATCCTCCTGTACGCAGGAGATAAGAGTTTAGTCTGACCGTTATGAAGATACAAGTTTAGTCTAAGCCAGTAGTTATGAAGGTAAGAGTTTAGTCTAACCCAGTAGTTATGAAGATAAGAGTTTAGTCTAACCCAGTAGTTATGAACTAAAAACGTAGATTAAAGTGATTCCAACATTAAACACTGGAGTATGTTTGCAGTCTGATTGCATAAGCATGTTATTTGTAACTGTCCATTTCTCATTTGTGTGCGTGTGAATGTGTGTGTGTGTGTCTGACAGGCGCAGGTTGGCAATTGGCATGCTGGCATGCAAGCAGACAGACAGACAGATCACATTCCTTAAAGAGGCACTGCAACACACTCTCGTAGCACAGCCCCATGTATACAACTGTCCTATAGTAAATGCAAAATAGAAGTGTAAAGTATGCAGAACATATGCATCCAGGGATGACTTCTTTACCTCAATCTCAGTCCCACAGCTACTGAGGGGGACCTCTGCTATGATGTGAGTGATGTTTTGTTTTCCTGCCAGAGTACAGGCTACGTTGCTTTGGTCATTGAGTTGCAGTTGTCCTGCAAGTCCCTCGAATGTGGATTTTTCCATCTCTACTGTCATGGAGCCCTCATTGCAAATCACATGGGTTGTAGCTGGAGCTGGATAAAGATGACACATTTAATTCATCAAACCAGATAACTGATGGAATGTGAAATATCGTGCATCAATAAACCGGTGTAGTTTCACCCACCAGGCAACTGAGGCAAGACACTGATGATAACACAGCGAAGCTCCGACTGATATGTGTCCAAACTGAAAAAAAAAAAAAAAAAAAAACATGTTGATGGGATAACATCAAAGGAACTTATTTCTGTAAAAAAAATTAAATATACTGACACAATAACTTGACCCCTCAGCCTTTGAACTATAGTATACTTAATACCTTGTTTACTGGTACAACAGTATGAAGTATACATTTTACAAATTTTGAGTTTTACAAAAAGTTTCAATTATATATTAATTTTTTATATAATTTGGGTTTAGTCATCATTATCCAGCAAATGACATTGTCTGCTATACAGATGTTGTAGATCCCAATAGCAGTAACAAAAACAGGGAGATCTACTTCGATTATGGCACAACAGGGCACCCCATAATATCTTTTTAATCCGAGGCACCCCTACATTATAATTTTCACTCCCAGCACCTTATATTTATAGCATATCGTCGTTATGTCCAAAACCGTTTTCTATTTATCATCTATAAAATGTACTAAACTAGTGAAAACAGCCGATGTGTGCTTGTAGATCGGCTGTTTTCACTAGTTTTGTGTTGCGAGGAAAACCTTGAGATAATAGCCATTTTGGTTAGAACTGACTGAAAATAACTTTGTACTTCAAGTTTAAAATCATACTAAATATTTTTTCAAGTGTCCAAATAAATTCCAAATATTATCAAATGATCTCACGGCACCCCAGGGTGCCCCGTCACCCACTTTGAAAACCCCTGAGACAGACAGACAGACAGACAGACAGACAGACAGACAGACAGACAGACAGATCATTTAAATGGATGCTGACGGGTCAGAGGCCTCAGCGACAAAGCAGACAGGGTGATGTTCTCCTTCCTCTGACTCTGATGGCGTCCATCTCAGGGTGAATTCTCCCTTTTCTCCAGACAGGATCATGTTGTGGGGTCCGCTGAACAACAGCTTACCCACCCCCCTACAACACCACCAGAGAAGAGAACACGGTTCAAAAGTCTTCATTTTACATCTCCAGACCTTCAGGAGGACTAAACAACTTCATTTGCAGAAACATTTAGACATCTACAGCAAAGGACAAGATGATGTCCTGTCCCGTGTCAGGGTGCTAACCGATAATATTTTTTTCTCTCTAAATTAAAAGTGAGAAAAACAAGAAAATGGGGTTCACTTTTAAACCTAAAATTAAAACAGAGAAAATGTTACATCACATCAGAACAAAACAAAAATAGTTTTTCGACTTTGTTACAATTGACGTTACCGACATTATATACTGTAGCTGCAATCACTAAAAGCACACATGCACACACGCACGCATGCACGCACGCACACACGCACACACACACACACACGCACACACTCACACACACACACACACACACACACACACACACAGTGCTCCATGTTAGTGTACAGGAGGGCCTCAGTCTTGTTGTCTTTTACTCACCCGGCAAGTGTTGCCTCTGCTTTGATGGTGATTTCCAGTGTTTGACCAACAGGGGTGCCGAGCAGTCCGCTGTGGGGTGGGGTGGGAGGCAGGAACTTGGGTCTAAACACTCCCTCTGTACAGTCTGGTACTGTAACACCCACTGAACACAAAGGGGAAATATTAAACATTTGAATGGATGCCACATTAAACATAGGCCCAGAGTCCCAGGTGCCGGCTATTTTGTTTATTCTTCTTACCTTTTCAGGAAAAAAAGAAAAAAAAAATATATATATATATATATATATATATATATATATTTTTTTTTTTTTATTATTATTATTATTATTATTTTATTTATTTATTTTTTTTGGGGGGGGGGGGGGGGGCACTGATAGATCACACAAACAGACACAGTCTTTGTGATTCAGTGGAAAAAAAGTATTTTGTTAATCGGACAATTCCAATTAAGCAGCAGGAGAATTACTGATTCAATTAAATGATCTATTTTTAGATGAACGCAGGGTTTTGCTGTGTACCTCTGAAAACAAACTGTAGAGGTATCCGGCTGAGCCGCCTATCGGTAGAGTACTTATCGGTCGAGAGAGTGATGTCCGAGAGAGTGATGTCCTTGTTGGGAAAGTCATCCATGAACATTTGGATAACATAGGTACCCTCATGACTGGCTGCGGTATTGCGGAATGACAAAAAACAATACTGAAAGAAGAGAGAGGGAGCACAGGAAGAGTTCAAAAACAAACCAGAAGAAATAATGGGTCACATAGTAGGCCTAGAGAAAAAACAAACAAACAGTAAAGACTAATTACAGTATAACAGTAATCATGATTAAGTACTGTACAACATAAATGTTTGTATCAGTATGATGTGATCTATGTTCTTATTTACAAAATAAAAGCATTCAACTCACGTCTGAAAGTAGAGAGAGAATAGAAGGAAACTTATTATCCTCACTGCATTTAACCCGGTCTCCATCTGGGTCAAATGCTAACAGTTTCAAGTTGAAGTTACTCGCACAGTTATCAGGAACTCTGAGATACAGAAACAGAAAAAAATATAAGAGACAGAGTGAGATTATATAATTTGTTTATTTTCCACTTGTTCTTAGTAGAAGTATGTAGTACAATGTATTATAAATAATGTATTATAAATACATAATTACATCTTATGTGTAAATTACCCCCCCCCCCCCCCCCCCCCTTGCATATCAAGCCTACAGTAGTCTGGCCAAGAACAGACAAATGTGATGACTTACAGAATAATTATGATGATGATGATATTAATAATGATTATAAGAACAGAAGAGTAGTGTATTATGTTACCGTATAAAAGGTATGATGGTGGTCTGAGGAGACCTGTTGGCTTTCCCAGTGTCTGATCTTGTCAAGAGGTTCACCTCTGTCTGAGCATTCCAGAACGAGACCCTGCCTTTGTTTTGTATCCAGATGTCTTGTCCTGATGGTGATAACCTGTGGGAGATGAGATATTATTATTATTATTACCCTTATTAAAGTGGTTTGGTATTTCTGTCATAATTGTTCTGACATTGTGTCAGATGAAGCAACTGAGAAAGAAACAAAAAAAATGCAAATGAAAAATGCATAGGGTGCAACAGTTAATCAAACTATATTGATTATGAGAAAAAAAATAGATACATTATGTTATTTAATTAAAATAATCAATTAACTATCCCTAAAAAAAACAAATGTGTGTAAAACATGAACATGCTATTTAAAGTCTAATTTTTTTTGTTGTGTCTTAGAGAATCTCTCATCACTCACTTCAGTATGAATTCAAGGGGATAGGGAATCAGTCGAGTCATGATTCCTTCTCGTTGACACCATTCTTGTCCATTTTGCTGCACCGTGTTCTCACTCGTGGTCTCACTGCCACAGACGTACCCACTAGAACACTCCCATGTGTTTGAATCTGTGCAGGATTCGAAGGTGTTCTTATAGCGCATAACCACCTGTTATTGTGAGATAATGTTATACAAGTTAGACATTTTACATGACTTTGATCCTGTCTCTGTATGGTAATTTTGCTTAAAGGGCCTACATCATGCTTTTAAACTATATTTTTGGTATAAATATATGCTCAAAATTGAGTCTTAGACAGGTTTTAACCCTCAACAAACACTCTGACCATTCTTTTTGAAAAAAAAAGGTTTTGAAAAAAAATGTTTGAGAAAAAAAATAAGTTTTCAAGTTTTTTGAAAAAAAAGTTTTTTGAAAAAAAAAGTTTTTGAAAAAAAAAGTTTTTTGAAAAAAAAAAATTGAAAAAAAAAATGTTTTGAAAAAAAAAATTGAAAAAAAAAATGTTTTGAAAAAAAAAAGGTTTGAATTTTTTTTGACTCTGAAAAAAAAAAAACGGGAATCCGTGTGACGTCACAACTCTCAGAACAACACTGTTCTGAGAACCCGTGGAAAGCTTTTCATCTCTGTCTTCCCAAAACCAGAGAAAGACACAACGGTCAGAAATAGGACTTTGTGAGGATAGGAGGTGCCAGTGGGACCCCAAAAAAAGGTTTTAAAATAGAAAAAGTGAAAATTCATGGTGTAGGTCCTTTAAACTAAAACCTAAAATTGGCAAAGAAATTATGTTTGAAATAATTAGTCTAGTAAGGACATGTTCTCTATGACTTTTAGTTTTATCAATATACCGTAGTTGTATTTTTTTGTAAAGTGAAATTGTTACATTTTTTTCTCGCTTTAATGATTTCATCAGATTTAACTATAATAATCTTGTCCTGTGCGTACCGTCAAAGATCCATCTCCGTTCGGGTCCTTTGGCTCAAAGGTAATGACAGTTCCATAAAAGTTCTCTGTCTCCATGGCTCCTGCATGCTGGGCTCCACAGAGCAACAGCAACACCACTGCTACTGAAGACGCACTCATGGTTTAATGAGGGAATGTAAGATCCACTACTGGGTTTTATACACACACTCACACGCACAGCAAACATTTTGAATATTTGAATTTGGCAGTGGGCCAAGATATTGACCTGGTATGAGTGAAGACATTGTTTCACTGTAAAGGCAAGGCAAAGAAGAATGTCTTAATATGTACGGTATGTCTCTGTAATTATCCACCTGTCTGTCTGTCTGCTAGCTGTCTGTCAAACTGAGTCTGCCTATGCAGTTCAAATAAGATGATTACATATGCATGGCATTTTATATAACGGTGAAGACAACAAGACAACTGGAAGAAATGATTGCTAAGACCTGCCTCAATTAGTCTGTAGCTATGCCCCTCCCAAAAATCTTTTGTCCAATGCTTAGAATAACTGGCAAAAAATAGAAATCCGTGAGCTGTGCTGCTCACAGAAGCTTGCCTTGGCAAGCTGCCAGTTATTCTAAGCTAGCATTGGACAAAAGCTTTTTTTTTTTATATTCTGTGAAAATACAAAACATGTGCTTTCAATGCTTTGTTGGAGAAAACCTTTTCCTCCTATTTAATTTTTAAGGCATGTACAGGTATATGCGGTGTGGTCATACAATGAAACAATTAAAGTCAATGGTATGCGAGGAACCAGAGTTGAAAAAAATTGTCCAGGGAGGGGGATATAATAAATAATAATAAAACTTTATTTGTATAGCACCTTTCATGACATGAAATGCAGCTCAAAGTGCTTTACAGAGCATAAAATGAAGCACACGTGCTTAACAGAGAAAAAGTAAAATAGAAATAAAAAATACATAAAAAAGAGATAAGTAAAATGATTACAATAAAGCAAGAAAAAATAAAAGCATAGAACATTGAAGAACAATTTCAGAGCCGTGCGGACGTCAATAGCAGCATAGGGATTAAAAAATTTAGCTAAAAGCAAGAGTAAAGAAATAGGTCTTGAGCTGTGCTTTAAAGCTATCCACCGAGGCTGCCTGTCTTAGGTGTAGTGGTAGTTTATTCCAAGCTGTCGGTCCATAGAAGCAGAAAGCTGCTTCACCATATTTTTTATATGTCATTGTTGGCACCTCAAGTAGGTCTGCACTAGAGGACCTGAGTGGGCGGGTTGGAACATATCTATGCAGGCAGTTATAGAGGTACGAAGGTGCCAGACCATTTAGAGCTTTATAAACAAGTAAAAGAATTTTAAAATCAATCCTAAAAACAACCGGGAGCCAGTGTAGCGACGCTAAAACTGGAGTAATATGTTCTCTTATCTTAGTTTTTGTTAAAACTCTGGCTGCTGCATTTTGAACAAGTTGTAATCTGTCAGTTGTTTTCTTTGGCAGACCAGAGAGAAGTGCGTTGCAGTAATCAAGCCGAGAGAAAACAAAAGCGTGGATCAGCGTTTTTGCATCGTTCAGCGACAGATAGGCTCTAATTCGCGCAATATTTCTAAGGTGAAAGAAGGCAATCTTCGTGACATGATTAATGTGTGTATTAAAATTTAATTCAGCATCAATGATCACCCCCAGGTTCTTAACAGAGGTGTTATTTTCTTTAGCCAGGTTACCAAGTCTATTTATTATTGATTCTCTCTGGGCAGTAGGAACCTATTATGAGAACTTCTGTCTTGTCCTCATTTAGCTTGAGAAAGTTCTCACTCATCCAGCATTTTATGCTGGACACGCACGTCAGCAATGGGTCTAGAGCACAGGGGTCGTCCGTAGCCACCGAAAGGTACAACTGGGTGTCATCAGCATAGAAATGGAAATTCACACCGTGAGCGGAAATAAGTTCTCCCAGCGGCAGTATATAGAGGGAGAATAATAAAGGACCAAGAATCGAGCCCTGTGGAATACCAGAGCAGATGTTGTGTTTGTTTGACTCGAAGTCAGCTAGATTAACAGAGTAGCTTCTGCCTGTCAGATAAGAGCAAAACCAGGACAGAGCTGTACCTGACAGTCCTACCCAGTGTTCGAGACGTTGTATTAGAATTGTATGGTCAATTGTGTCAAAAGCCGCCGATTGGTCCAGCAGTAGGAGAACGGACACATCTTTGTTATCAGCAGCCACCCTAAGATCATTAATAACTTTTAAAAGTGCAGTTTCTGTGCTGTGTCCTTTCCTGAAGCCGGATTGGAATTTGTTGTGCACCTTATTGTTCTGCAGAAACACATCCAATTGATGAAAGATAATTTTTTCTAGGACCTTGCCCAGAAAAGGCAAATTAGAGATGGGTCGATAATTATCCAGCACGGACGGGTCAAGGTTGGGTTTTTTGAGTAAGGGTTTAACTACAGCCGTTTTCAGTGAGTCTGGAAAGACACCTGATTGTATAGAGCTGTTTACTATTTTTAGGATATCTTCAATAACACAGTCTACAACCTCTTTAAGAAACGGCGTGGGTATTGCATCCAGCGAGCAAGAAGACGATGTCATTTGCGATATGGTTTTACGAAGTTCCTCTTCATCAATTGCACAAAATGATACTAGGCTCCCCCTAGATTTATCGATGCTTTTACACATGGCACCATTAACCGCATTTGCATTTGTGACAGTATTATTCGTAATACCAGCTCGAATGTTAACAATTTTGTTGTCAAAGAAGGATGCAAACTCATTACACTTTGCTTTAGAGGCAGGGAGTGACTGCTTGTAGGACTGGGGGGGGTTTAAAAGGCGTTCAATGGTAGAGAATAAGACCCTAGCATTGTTCTTATTCTCATTAATAATTCCGGAAAAATAGGCCTGCCTAGCCAGACGCATGGTTTTATTATAGGTGGCTGTTGACGCCTTAAATATCTGTAGGTGGATAGTTAATTTATTTTTTCTCCAAGCTCGCTCTGCTCTGCGGCATTGTTTTTTGAGTGAACGTATATGATCGTTTATCCAGGGTGTTACTTTGGAATTATATTTCTTTTTAGTTTTCATAGGAGCCACTATATCCAGAGCTGACTCCAATTTAAGATTAAAACGTTGAACCATATCATTTACTGAGGGAATATCAGGAAGGCGGGGTGCACACGCAAGAAAGCTGGCAAACTCTTCTGCTGCCGAGGAACCGAAAAATCTCTTTTTTATAGTATATTCTCTATTGTTTTTTTCTAGATCAGAGACAGTCATATTAAAACACAGTAAATAGTGGTCTGATAAATCAGGCTTAGCGATAATCCTGTCCATAGAAATATTTAGCCCTTTAGAGATCACAAGATCAAGGGTGTGGCCTTGATTGTGGGTTGGCCCGGTAACATGCTGATCAAAATCAAGGGAATGCAGTAACTGTAAGAAACTCATAGCTGTAAGATCAGTAACAGTGTCCACATGCAAGTTAGTATCACCAGCAATAAGGGTTCTCTCATAGTCCGTGGAACAGATAGATAGAAGTTCAGATATTTCTGTAAGAAATAAGGCTTTGCTACATTTTGGTGGGCGATATATCGTAATCATTAGAACAGAGGATTGACTCTCAAATAAGTTAGCTTGATATTCAAAGGATGAAAAACTTCCAAAGGACAGGCACTTGAATTTAAAAATGTCAGAGAAAATGTATGCCAAGCCTCCGCCTCTTTTTCCTTCGCGCACTGATTGAATAAAGTGATAGTTTGGTGGGCAGGCGACGCCAAGTGCAAAAGCTCCATCGTTGCCCAGCCATGTCTCTGTTAAAAAGATTATATCTAATTTCTCTTCACAGATTATATCATTTACAGAGGAGGACTTGTTTAAAAGTGACCTGATGTTAAAAAGTGCCAGGTTTATTTTATGACATTTTACTGTACTATAGCCCCTACAGGGAATGTAAGTTAAGTTAGCTAAATTAGCAGAGCCACTGCTTATCCTAGCTCCTAGCTTATTTAGTTGCCGTTCATCAGCAAATAGGTGTCTTCTGTCGAAGAAAAAACTGAAGTTGTCAATAAAATGCACATTTTTGTCGGTGCATGCAGCTAAAAGCCATTTGCTCAGAGAGAACAGTCTGCTGAAATTCTCGTCTGTGCCTCTCATAGGCGGTAGGGGACCGCTGATCCAAAGCTCTATGTCACTGTTCAGGAAGCTCAATGTGTTGAATAGAGCCCTGAAATTCTCCTTTAAGATTTCTGACTGTTTTTCTTCTGTGTCATATGTGCCAGTATGTAGAATCAGGGTTTTCACCGTTTGGTGTTTGTTGACAAGATCCAGAATTCTGTCTTTCATGTCAGAGACTGTGTCTTTGGGAAAACACATAACTTTTGCCTTCTTCTTTCTTATGCTTTTGACACCTTTTAAAGCAGCATCGCCCACAATCAAAATGTCAGGATCAATCACTGAGGTGGTTCTTACCCTGCTGGGTGGGACGTTCTCTCTGTCAACAGGGGGACTTCGGGGGGCTTCTAGTAGCTGTTCTGTTAGCCAGCTTGGGGAGATGCTACCCCTGTCATCCTCGGCCAGTGGCGTGAATCTGTTTGCCAGCTGCACACTCGGTGTGTGTGGAGATTGGACTGCGTTTGACTTTTTAGCAGTGTTTTTCCCCTTGGCAGTTGCCCATTTATGAAGGGGGGTCGAAGCAGCGCTGTGCCGGGGTAATTCCGGCCATTCGTCGGTGATAAGAGGGCTTTGGGAGGGTGTCCTGCCCGTCGTCCGTTCTTTCATCTTTGGCTTTGCACCAAGGGAATTCCAGGCGAGTGGTTTATCCAGTCTTTGGGTTTGTTTTAATTGGAATAATTCCGTTTCCAGTACTGCAATCCTCTGAAGCAGTTTCTGATAAACCCTTGTAGAAATGGTTGGTCCGGCCATCTTGCTAGTTAGCTAGATGCTACGTATCCAGTCACCAAGTGGCAAAAAATAGTATATTGCAGTACAGCAAAACAATCCCGGAGTTTTATAAGTATCCAAGATCCATTTGTAGTTTCTCAGAGAAAAAATAAAACATCAGTATCAGCAGAAGAATGTAAGCACAAGCGAGCCTAAGCGGGAGCAAGCAGCGATACGTCCGCACTGTAGGAGAGCAAGCAGCAGAGGTGTTTGTAATATACAGACTCGCCTTAACCCTAACCCCTTTCTTCTTGAAATACCTGGATTCCGAGGTTAACAAGAGAGTGAAAAGGTCCAAAAGATGTGGCCATTCCCTATGACGAAAAAACATCGCATGGATGCACCTGGGACGTATCCTCAGTGATGTAGCCCAAGCTCATCTGGGTTTCGGGTCTCGCAACATCATACCCCTCACCTGGGTGACCCAGCCGGGGTTGATCAAGTCCCGACTTACGTCCCAGTAGCTACCCACGATCAGTCCCACTAGGGAAAGACAGGACCATTCACTCCACCACTCCAGAACTACTCTGCCAAGACTAAGGAAAGAAGTCTGGTGCTTGGAAGGACTAGGCTCTGTGGATTTACTCCTGTCCGGGCCCCTCCTACGTCTTACCATGTCCACTCCTGCTCTCACCAGGTCCAGGACATGTGCGTTGCACCAGACTTTAGCCCCACACATTTCACTCAGGAGTGGTGAATTTTGAACCGCAATGGTACTGCAGGCTGTAACTCGCCCAACGGCGGTGCTGCAGGCTCCGCTTGCGGCTTGAATGGCCCTCCTAAAGGCATAACCATGGGTTTGTTGGGCTTCTTCCTCACGGAAGACACAGGCTTGGGCGCTAACCCAACCTGCTCCCGGGTGCCGTCTACATTCCGGCTGTCACCCGTCTCTCCGGTGGTCACCAGACTATTCCTGGTTGTCACGTAGTCTATTCCTATGAGTCACTATAAATAGAATAACTATAACGAAAAAACATTGCATGGATGCACCTGGGACGTAGCCTCGGTGAAGTAGATCCACTACCCCTGAACAACTCAACTGAGCTGCAAGGGACGCAGAGTACAGGAATTGCCACAAGAAAAGTCACTATGCAGCCCTCTGTAAAACTGTTGCTGCCTTAGGCAATCAAGAAATACACTCACAAAACATTTTCCAAATGATTAACAGACATTTTGTTACCATTATTTATACTTTGTTGCATTTTGACAATATTTTCATCTTTGCTTCGATAGAAATCAGCTTTGCCATGGGTTTGACATCAGCCCAATGTCTCATCCTTTTCATCAATCTTCATGGTCATTCCACACAAAATTCAAAGGATCTGTGGTGACGCTATTGAGCATAAGGGTAATAAATTGAGTGTATTTCTTGACTTGATGTTTTTCACACATGTGCTCTGTGTATCTGGGAAGCATTTATTGACAGCCTACACAACCTACTGTACTGAGGACTTAAAGGCCTCTCAAACTTTGGGTGACTGGGTCCATGACCAATATTTTGTTTAGTTAAATATTATCTTTACTATTATTATGTTCGATTGATGTTAATGTGTATTTCCAGATATTTAACTTAAAATCCTCAATACTTGGTGAACTTGACCTTTGGTTAAGTACTTAATTAAGTGTGCCTATGCATAGCATGGGGACACTTATTGTTCTCGCTCATATTTATTTATTTAAGTCTGTCCATGCAATTCCCCAAAAGTTTGGCACGCTACTCCTCCCACAGTTTTCGCACCACACACTCGCGCCATATGTCAAATCGACCGGCTTACTCGGGAATGGTACTTATTGTTCTCGCTCATATTTATTTATTTAAGTCTGTCCATGCAATTCCCCAAAAGTTTGGCACGCTACTCCTCCCACAGTTTTCGCACCACACACTCGCGCCATATGTCAAATCGACCGGCTTACTCGGGAATGGTGTGCTAGTAAGTTGCTAAGAGAAAGGTTCTATAGTTTAATTGATATTAATTTATTAGTGAATTAATTTTCCCCATTGACTTATAATGGGAATCACATTCAATTATTTTTCTCTCGCAAACCATAGGGGCTACAGTTTCAAGACTTGGAGAGGAGGTTCATAATGATTGTAAGAATTAATCAAAAAATAATTACATCACTCGGCCTCATGGTGGCGCTATAACGGCCAACTTTACGTTTTGCCCCGTAACTCTTGAACCGTAGGTCGGAAAATTAATTTTTTTTTTCCCCTGGATACCTTGGGTCAAGACGCATCTCCCCATATAGGCCCCGCCCATTTGCGTATGGATAGATTTTCCGCCATCTTGGATTTTCTCCAAAACACACTTTTTGCTCCTTTTCCTACATATTTTCTTCAAATGTCTTAAAAACCGGTACACATGATCTATAAAGCCATGCGATAAACATAGTCAAAGGATATTTTGATAGTCCATACCGTTCGTTCGTAACACGCTTCCAAAGTTAGCGGGAGGGGCCCGTTTCGCTAACAATAGCCATAAATCACAAACAATAGGTCGAGTCAACACTGAATTTCAACCACAGGTCGGGGGTGGCATACTCAACGAATCCCCAAAAGCATTTCCACTTCGACCCCTAGGGGGCGTCACAAACGCGCGAAGCGTAACCGTTTCGTGCCATTACGCGTTTTTCACGGGGACCGACCCTCTCACAACGAAACGCAGACGACTTGGCAGATGGTCTCACAGTCCAAACCGCTACACAAGGTGGCGCATTTAGCGAGCTGCAGGCACACTTGTCAAAATTGACTCTGTCAATTCTAGTGTGTTCTTATTCCCCTTTTCACCTAGTCTTGAAAATGAGGTGCTTGCTTTCGAAAATATTTAAGTAATCCAAAGTGCATGCTTTTAAAATAGGCTACTTAAAGGGGGGCTACTTAAAGGGGGGTCATGGGGTCATCATGATCAGTCCTCTGCAGAACATTATAAGGTGCAGAAAATTCCATGATAAGACAGACAGTGGATTTATTCAAATATTCAAAATGTGTGTGTGTGTGTGTGTGTGTGTGTGTGTGTGTGTGTGTGTGTGTGTGTGTGTGTGTGTGTGTGTGTGTGTGTGTGTGTGTGTGTGTGTGTGTGTGTGTGGGCGCGTACGTGCATGCGTGCGTGCACGCTTAAACACAATAGTGGATGGTTTAATCAGGGAACGATTAAACCATGAGTGTGTCTTCAGTAGCAGTGGTGTTGCTGTTGCTCTGTGGAGCCCAGCATGCAGGAGCCCAACAGAACAACTTTCATGGAACTGTCATAACCCATTACCCAAAGACATGTACGCAAATGGAACTATGACGGTAAATACAGGTCAAGATTATTCTAATTGTTTCTATGAACGAAATAATGAGACTTTATTAAAAAAAAAATCGCCTTTTTCCATACACACCAAAAATACACGCGAATATGCGTATAATATTCGCTTAATTCGCCTAAAACGAGGGGGTGATTATCTGCCTCTGGCGCAGGAGAAAGGAGAAGAGAAGAGAGGAGAGAGTAGAACGGAGACACGGTCCAGGGAAACAAATAGTACACGCGCTCCCTATTTGCGAGAAAGTGCGCTCTTTGTATTATAGGATCGCCTCTCTCTGAGTCTGCATGCAGTGCATTTGGCCAGAGAGAGAGAGGGGAAGGGGAGCAGAGCGTTCACCGTTCCTCCTCCGCCCGTGTCCCTGCATACTGGCAGGTCCCCGCAGCAGCTGGTGGAAAGTAACTAAAACTTAAACAGAGGTGGAAAAAGTACTCAAATTCTTTACTTAAGTAAAAGTATCAATATTGCAACATAGATGTTCTCTGTTACAAGTAAAAGTCCAGAATTCAAAATGTACTTGAATAAAAGTATGAAAGTATTGGCATCAAAAAGTACTTAAAGTACCAAAAGTAAAAGTACTAAATGTTTGAAAATAGCAGATCTACAAGCTCACAACGCGTCGCATCGCGTTGTGAGCTTGTAGATCGGCTGTTTTCAAATAGCCTACGTATAAAATAGGGAAATAATGGATTAATGTATGTTTTACAATATAATCATTTATATCTGCAAAGTAGCTAGTAACTAAAGTTTTCGAATAATTGTAGTGGAGTAAAAGTAGAATATTTGCCTCTCAGATGTAGTGGAGTAGAAGTAAAGTACCGAAAACTGGAAATACTCAAGTAAAGTACAAGTACCTCAAAACTGTACTTAAGTACTGTACTTTACACCACTGAACTTAAAGTACATTTACTTGAGTAGCCTGTACTTGTAGATGAGTCCAATTTCCAGTACTTTCCTTCTACTCCACTACACTTCGGATCTTTTTGTATTTAATACCCAGCGATTTATTTTAAAACACTAGTCTTTTTGCAGTTATAAATTAGCCTAAAACATACCATGCTTTTACCAGTAATACATTCGAGTACTTTTTCCAACCAGCCACGCTGCCACACAGAGAGAGACACGGAAAAGGAGAAAAACACTGTTCCCCTCGGCCTCAATGCAATGTGAAGGTCCCTCCACCATTCTCTCTCTCGCTCTTGAAATAGGATAGCGTGAGCTTACTTTGATACAGAGAGAGAGAGGAATTTGCCTTTAAACGTTCGTTAAATTCGACACAAGGGCGAATAAAAAACAGACGCCTTTTCGCTTTTTTGAAATTCGCGTTTGGTGTGGATGCTTCCATTGACTTTATAAGGTTTTTTAAAAAAGGCGAATTATACGCTAATTCGCTATTCGCCAATTCGCCCTCAGTATGTACGGACCTTTATGGGTTTAGGTGGAGTCTGAAGAGGTGAGTCTTCAGTCCATGGCGGAAGCTATAGGGAGTGAGTCTGTGCGACAGGGAGTTTATTCCACAGTTTGGGGGCAAATTGTCCAGGACGAGTTGTCTAGGACTTTAATTAAACAATATATAAACTCACCACAAAAAGAAAGGAAACTTGTCTTCGGTACATTATATAATCTTCCCTTTAATAATACCGATTTGTAGTGTGTTTTATATCATTTTTATCGTTGATTCATCACCTTTAAAACAACGTACAGTTAGTTGGTACTGGGCGAAAAATGGGTTACAAAAACCGTGGGATAAAAAAAGGAAAAGGTACAGTTTGTAAGCATCGGGCATCCGTGGAATGAGCAACACAGCCAAACGTGTGGGTAGCGCCGACGCAACATTTGGCAAGATTCAGTCCATTATATCCCCCCTTTATGCCAAATGGTATTGCGTTTGATATTATTGTTATTGTGTTTTATATCATTTTTATTGTTGATTCATCAGCTTTAAAACAAGGTACAGTTTGTAAGCATCGGGCATCCGTGGAATGAGCAACACAGCCGAACGTGTGGGTAGCGCCGACCCAACATTTGACAACATTTAGTCCATTATATCCCCCCTTTATGCCAAATGGTATTGCGTTTGATATTATTGTTATCGTTAATTTGTCACCTTTACAACGAGGTACAGCTTTTAAGGATCTGGCATTCGTGGAATGACCAATACAGCCAAACGTGTGGGTAGCGCCCCTCCAAAAATGGTCAAAATGGTGTTAACGTGCTGGAGTGCTAAAATAATAGTATACTTAAGTATTCAAAAGTACATGTTTTGAAGTGTTCGAAAGACAAAAAAACAAAACAAAAAAACATTCCGTTTATTTTTAATATTGCAGTGTTGTATTCAAATTTATGAAAAGCTAAAGCAGACAGAGAGACTTGGCCTATAGCCTAGAAGTCCATCTAGCCATGCATTAAGTCAATGAAATGCCACCCTAGCTGCCACCCTATGTAGGTGCAGTTTTCAATGCAAATTTCAAACATGGCCACCAGCGGAATATGGTCTATGAGCGAAAAGTGCCCATGGCAAAGATCAAAAAGAGATTATGAACTGAGGTGATTGATTGGGCCATAAAAGTGTCAAGAGTTCATCAATGAAAGCATACAAGCCTGTCATAGAGTGACGCCTGTCATAGAGTGGAGGGGTAGGGGGGGGGGGAATGTGTTTGTGATTTACACACACTCGCCTGGCTGGTTGAACTACAGTTACCGGGGGCTTTACCAGGCTTCTTGAAATGCTTGGATCCTGAGGCTATAAAGAGAGTGAAAAGGTGCACAAGAGTTGTGGACGATGTGGCACCACCACATTCCATGAACAACTCAATTGAGCTGCAAGGGACGCAGAGTGCAGGAATTGCCACAAGAAAAACACTATACAGCCCTCTGTAAAACTGTTGCTGCCTCAGACAATCAAGAAATACACTAACAAAACATTTTCCAAATGATTAACAGACATTTTGTTACCATGTATTCATAATTTGTTGCATTTTGACAATATGTTCATCTTTACTTCGATAGAAATCAATTTTGCCATGGGTTATGACATCAGCCCAATGTCTCACTTTTCATCAATCTTCATGGTCATTCCACACAAAATGTAAAGGATACAGTATGTGGTGACGTTATTGAGCATAAGGGTAATACATTGAGTGTACTTCTTGACTTGAAGTTTTTCACACATGTGTTCTGTGTATCTGGGAAGCATTTATTGACAGCCTACACAACCTACTGCTTTCGAAAATATTTAAGTAATCCAAAGTGCATACTTTTAAAATAGGCTACTTAAAGGCGACACTAGAAGAAAGGTCATGGGGTCACCATAATCAGTCCTCTGCAGTAAGGTGCAAATTCCATGATAAGACAGACAGTGGATTTATTCAAATATTCAAAATGTGTGTGTGTGTGTGTGTGTGTGTGTGTGTGTGTGTGTGTGTGTGTGTGTGTGTGTGTGTGCGTGTGTGTGTGTGTGTGTGTGTGTGTGTGTGTGTGTGTGTGTGTGTGTGTGTTAGGGCATTAACAAAAAAGTCGACTGAGTCGACTCCCACCAGAGAAAGTCGAAGTTGAAAAGAAAAATCCTTTGTATTTTTTTTTCTATCATTATTTTTGCTCCATGTGTGCGCCTGCACAGCATTCAAACAGATTGCTTATTGTCAAGGGCAGAATGATCCAATATTACAGTGATACATGACATTTGGTATAACATGGTTCGATTGTGAAAACAGCAGATCTACATGCTCACAATGTAGATCGGCTATTTTCACAATTTCTGCCTCTATATTTCACAATTTGGACAATGTTTAATTTGTCATTTTAGAGGTATTAAAAAGTCCTTAAATTGGCACTTTAGAAATGTGAAGATACCCTTAAACACTTAAACTTTATGTTGGTTTGTTTACAGTTGAGTGAGAAAACAATGTTGCACATTAAGTTAATCATTAAGTTAACCCCCCAAAAAAATAATTGGGGGGTCGTGTGTGATGTGATGACATCATCAAACGATAAAGTCGACTTCAACTCAACTTTTTACTGAGTCTAGTCTAGAGCCCTAGTCTGTGTGTGTGTGTGTGTGTGTGTGTGTGTATGTGTGTGTGTGTGTGTGTGTGTGTGTGTGTGTGTGTGTGTGTGTGTGTGCGTGCGTGCGTGCGTGCGTGCGTGCGTGCGTGCGTGCGTGCGTGCTTGTTTGAGTGTGAAAACCTAATAGTGGATGTTGCATTCCCTCATTAAACCATGAGTGTGTCTTCAGTAACAGTGGTGTTGCTGTTGCTCTGTAGAGCCCAGCATGCAGGAGCCCAAGAGAACAACTTTTATGGAACTGTCAGGTCAGAGATTATTGTAGTTGTTTGATGAAATGAAATAATGAGACTTTAAATAAAAAAAATACAAAAAAATAACTCAAGTTCTATTGTGTGTTGCCAATTTTAGGCCTTTAATCGTTTAAATGAAGTGAAAAATATTTATAATAATTAAAAATGCAAAACTAAATTAACATTGGTACAGGGAGTCTGTTTCCGGAGCTATCTTCATATATCTATTCATTAACATCAAAGTGTTAAGTCACTATTTAACATTGTAATAAACCATAGGCGCCGGGTTTTGTCCAGCCCAAACACAACACATGGCTTTGTGCACATGGGCACGTGCAAATGGCTTTTAGCTTTAGCATGTACTGTATACCCCTCTGCTGAGCTGGTCGAATCATGACTGTGATGTCAGAACAGGTCAGCTATATCCATACAGTATGGAATCTGTGAGGTCAGATGTACATTGACCAGCTCCATATATGGAGATCTAGGTGATGATCCAGCCGTCCATGGTTTGACGAAGTTGATGAAGGAATCATGACTTGACTGGTTCCCATCAATGACTACTTCATAATGCTGTGAGTGAAGAGAGATTCACTATGACACAACCAAAACAATGAGACTTTAAACCTCTACTATGCAAGTTTCTCAACTATCGGTCACTAGCAGTATTGCAGGTATTTCCAGTGTAATTCCTACACTACACGTGTTTTCTGCCTTGAAATATTCTCTTTGCTGTAGAATATATTCTGTTGTTCCTCTTTTCTTTTTAGCTGGAGTTCTTTTTGTTTGTTGCTGCTATCCATGTTGATGTTCAGCTCAGGGGTGTCAATTGGGTATGGCAGGGGTATGCAGCTGCGATACCCTGGGTCCAGGGGGGAAGATAAAAGTTAGTTCTAAATATGAATCCATGAATGTCTCTTTCTATCTGTGCAGGTTATTATGTTGGTAAATTACAGTAAAATAACTACAAATGCAAAATTTAACAAAGTGGTCACTTTAACAAGGTATTATAATTATATTATAGGTATATATAGAATTATATATTATATGAATTTCTTCTTAAAATAAATATATCATGCCTGTTGCTAAGGTATGGCAACATGACTGGTGTCTTCGCGCGCGTGCAAGACACCAGTCATGTTGCCATACCTTAGCTTTTTCTGAACTGACGCCACTGGTTCAGCTCCGACTCCTACAATACAGATTACAGAACAACCAGCGTAAACACTGTTGTTGAGGCTCAAGCTTCCTGGAGAAGACGGCAAGACGTGCTGTGATTGGCCGGTAGTGAAAGGGGAGATGACGTAATTTTCCCACGAAATGCAACCCCCCTCGCGGCTCAGTAAAAAACATTATAGAGAAGGCTTTCAGGGCTGAAATTGAGTGAGTGGGTGTTACACAAGTTACACATTATAGCTTTAAATACCATTTTCATGTTTTTCATAATTTTCTTTTTCACCTATAATCGCATGACCAATATAGCAATAGTTAATTGATTACTTTAATTATTATTTCTTTGTTGAATAATAATAATCTCATCTCCCAAAGGTTAAAAGGTGGTAACTGGATAAGTAACACACATAACATTGTGAACTGGATGGCTAATACCCAGGTGAACCTCAGGACCAGATCAGACACAGGGAAAGCCAACAGGTCTCCTCAGACCACCATCATACCTTCACTACGGGTTACATAATAGTTTAGGTACAGTTTTACTCTGGTTAGGGTTAGTGTTATGGTTAAGGTTAGGGTCAGGGTTAAGGATAGGGTTAGGTAACGGTCCGGCACCTGCCGCGGCAGTGTCGCGGCAGCTGCCGGTGCCGGGAATTGTATTCGCTGTCCCTCGAGGGACCAGCATTCCTGGTGATGCCAGTGTTGATGTCACTGGCATTGCCAGTGGTGATGCCAGTGGTGAGCAAACCTCATGGCACGCTCTGCTTGCGCAAAGTAGGCCATACTGTAGAGAAGGGGGTAAGATGAGCCACTTCGTGCTTATGTTGCCCTGGAAGCAAGAAAAAGTGAGACAGCAGTAATTTCAAAACATCTAGACATATTTCAGGATGTCTGCTATCATTTGACATATGATAAAACCTATTAAAAAATGTGTTAATTTGGTTCAACTTGCCCCAGGTGAGGGGTAAGTTGTTCCAAGTAAAGGGGTAAGTTGACCCATGTGATATTCTAAACTTTAACAGTTTAAACATGAACAAAGCATGTATATACTTATCAGAAATATTTTAATAACACATTTCCCTTTTGCAAATAGTCTTATTTCCTTTCTTATGCTGCATTCACACTGAGAAGCCAAGCTAATGGTTGGCTTGGTAATAGGGTTGGACACGGTAACCGCCGTACCGCGGTAAACCGAGGTCTACCGCGGTGTCAGTGTGCTTACCGCGGTAAAAAAAGACAAAAAAAAGTATATTTTTTATTGGAAAACAAGCGAGTTTTAAAACAGGGGAGAAGCGAGGACCGCATGCGCCCCATGCCGCTCTGCTCTGGGCCGTGTACCACAGTTTGGAAGCCACATACCGGTACGTCATTCTCACTCTCAGAGACACAGACAGTCAGACCTACACAGGGCAGCACAGCAGCTGCCTGCGTAGAGGAGTACAGAGCAGCGTAAACTTTCTCTGTAATCCACACGACACAAGGATGTTAATACATACCTTGTGTTGTGGCATATCTTTTTTTATTCATACGGATTACTGGCGGAGCGCGGGCCGCGTGGACTAAAACCAAAAATGAAACTATTTTACTTTTTCCACCGCATCGCACGTTTTGTGCCCCGTCCGGCGGCGCGTCGGAGATTTTATAACCTTTTCTGTCAAGTCTTGTAACTAAAACCTGTATATAGCAGCACTCAATCACTGCGATTTGAGAGTCGAGACGTGACGTGAGTTTACAGAATCACTGTACACGATCTGACTACCCGTCCTCTTCTGGTTTGTTCACATAGCTGTTTGTGTCTGAAAAGCCTACTAGCTAGCCTACGTTACTATGGTAACCCGACAGTGCAGATCTAAAAGCTCAGAACGCGTCGCGGATGCGATGTGTTGTGAGCTTGTAGATCTGCTCCTTTCAAAGCCATACCCGCTGTGCTGTACGGAGAAGTATAACTCGGGCAGTCAGGCTGTGGAGAGGCGACTTTAGGGAAGATGATTGCAATATTTTGGCTTATCGCCGAACCTTAATTAATAGATACGGGGGTGCGGTAATTACCGCAGTACCGGCGGTAAATGGGAAGACGGTAATCGCGGTAACAAAATGTCGATACCGCCCCAGGCCTACTTGGTAATTCAATGTAATCTCTATGCAAACCAGCTTTAAAAATGTCCAAGCTTTTTTTTTCCAGCTTGGACATTTTAAAAGCTGTTTTGCATAGAGATTACATTGAATTACCAAGCCAACCATTAGCTTGGCTTTCCTGTATGTGAATGATGCATTACGGTTATTTAAACCATGAAAAAATATTAAAACCAATTAAATTAAGTTTGTTATTCAGAACCTTTTAATATTTGCAATTATTAATATAATTTTAAAAACTTCTCTTAAATTAGTGTATTCATCAAAATGAAAGATCATTCAGCATAATTTGAGTAGCAAAGACCTAATAAAACATGAATGGTGATTCACATAGTTCAATTTACCCCAAGGTATTTGGTTCATCTTGCCCCATGGCCACCATTTTGACAAAACCTGGCTAGCTTAATGCTCATCTTTAGCTAAATGATTCACGTAGTTTTATACATTGGGATATCACCAACATAATAAGTTTAGACCTGGGTACATTTGCTTTAACATAAAAATCATTATACCATAAAAGTAAAAAAAAAAATACTTCGACCAGCAAAAAACACTTTTGGGGATAGAACTATGCTTTCCAGTTATATGTGTCTGTCAACTCCACAGCCAGCTGGAAATGATGTTTTCCTTCTTATTTTAAGGTCAAATGACAACTCGTGTATAGTTTTAAAGATAAAGGGGCTGGTTCATCTTACCCAGCGGTTCATCTTACCCTGTTATCCCCCTATTGTCCACAATGCATGCTTTTTACATTATTTAAAGTTCAAGGTTCACATTTTCTCTTTCTCTACCACGTCATGGTATTTCCTCCTTGTGGAAAGCGAGGTTGGCGCCAGGGACGTGCTGGGCACCTGATTCAGCCCGGGAAAAAGAGTTGGAGAGGCCCTCATTGCGTGCTATAGAGAGAGATCTCTCTCTATAGCGCTGCTGCTACTCAAAGATTTGCCATTTCTGATCATGACAAGTGACAAGCCAGTGGGCCAATTACATGAGTTATATTTCGTCGTTGTCGGGTGGAAACCTTCTATGTCCAAAACCGTTTGTTTTGTAATTATCATTTAAAAATGATTTAAACTAGTGAAAACAGCCGATCTACACGCACACAACGCCTCGCACCGCGCACGCCCCACACCAAGATAAAGCGAGAGAGACAGGGGCCCGTCACTGAACACAACCAATTTTCACTGCTTCCACGACTTGTTGGTTATATCCTTACATTTCAGTCCATATATATTATATATACCACATTCTTGCCAAATCACCATTAATGTTACATACTGTAAACAGCCTACATTTACATTTTATATTCTATCTCTGCGTCTGCAGCGACATACAAGTTGGTTTTCTGGCGGAATGAACTCCCCACTTACTCAGATCATGCTTGTGCTTTGTGCTAGAAAAAGCTTTTAGAAGGGGGGAGAAGTCAATCACCTATTTGTAATTTTCTCTATGCACTGATTTCTAGATTATGAATACAATTTGATATATTAGTAGGTTCAAGATAACTGGAAAAGCACAATATAATTCTGTTTTGGGATGAATGTTTCCTTTAAAATGTATACTAAAATATAATTATGTATTTTCTACTAAAAAGAAGTACAAAATAAACTAATGATATAATCTCATTTTATTCCTGTTTTTTTTTTTTTTTTACTTTTCCTTCCGTCTCTCTTTGTCTCTCAGAGTTCCTTCTAACTGTGTGAGAAACTTCAACCTGTTAGCATTTGACCCAGATGGACACCGGGTTAGATGCTTTCCTCATTCTGTTCCTTCTATTCTCACTGCAACCCTGAGTTGAATGCTTTTATTTTGTAACAGAACATAGATCACATCATGCTGATACACATTGTATGCTATGAGCGAAAAGTGCCCATGGCAAAGATCAAAAAGAGATTATGAACTGAGGTGATTGATTGGGCCATAAAAGTGTCAAGAGTTCATCAATGAAAGCATCAAAGACGAGCCTGTCATAGAGTGACGCCTGTCATAGAGTGAAGGGGAAGGGGGGGAATGTGTTTGTGATTTACGCGCACTCGCCTGACTGGCTGAACCACAGTTACCGGGGGCTTCACCCAGGCTTCGATGTGGCGCCACCACATTCCATGAACAACTCAATTGAGCTGCAAGGGACGCAGAGTGCAGGAATTGCCACAAGAAAAACACTATACATCCCGCTGTAAAACTGGTGCTGCCTCAGACAATCAAGAAATACACTCATTTTCCAAAATGATTAAGAGACATTTTGTTACCATTTATTTATAATTTGTTGCATTTTGACAATATTTTCATCTTTACTTCGATAGAAATCAACTTTGCCATGGGTTATGACATCAGCCCAATGTCTCATACTTTTTATCGATCTTCATGGTCATTCCACACAAAATGTAAAGGATCTGTGGTGACGTTATTGAGCATAAGGGTAATAAATTTAGTGTATTTCTTGACTTGATGTTTTTCACACATGTGTTCTGTGTATCTGGGAAGCATTTATTGACAGCCTACACAACCTACTGTACTGAGGACTTAAAGGCCTCTCAAACTTTGGGTGACTGGGTCCATGACCAATATTTTGTTCAGTTAAATATTATCTTTACTATTATTATGTTCGATTGATGTTAACGTGTATTTCCAGATATTTAACTTAAAATCCTCAATACTTGGTGAACTTGACCTTTGGTTATGTACTTAATGTGTTCTTATTCCCCTTTTCACCTAGTCTTGAAAATGAGGTGCTTGCTTTCGAAAATATTTAAGTAATCCAAAGTGCATGCTTTTAAAATAGGCTACTTAAAGGTAACGCTAGAAGAAAGGTCATGTCACCATAATCAGTCCTCTGCAGAACATTATAAGGTGTTGAAAATTCCATGATAAGACAGACAGTGGATTTATTCAGATATTTAACATGTGTGTGTGTGTGTGTGTGTGTGTGTGTGTGTGTGTGTGTGTGTGCGTGTGTGCGTGTGTGTGTGTGTGCGTGCGTGCGTGCGTGCGTGCGTGCGTGCGTGCGTGTGCGTGCGTGTGCGTGCGTGCGTGTGTGCGTGTGAAAACACAATAGTGGATCTTAAGTTGCCTCATTAAACCATGAGTGTGTCTTCAGTAGCAGTGGTGTTGCTGTTGCTCTGTGGAGCCCAGCATGCAGGAGCCCAACAGAACAACTTTCATGGAACTGTGATAACCCATTACCCAAAGGACATGTACGCAAATGGAACTATGACGGTAAATACAGGTCAAGATTATTCTAGTTGTTTCTATGAACGAAATAATGAGACTTTATAAAAAATATATATATATCTGAAGTTGTATTTTGTGTTGCCAATTTTAGGCCTTTAATCTTCAATAGTGAAATTAGCCGATCTACAATCTGACGTATCTAAAACTAAACTGAAATTTAAAAAGAACATACATTTTTTCATGTATGTTATTATTCCCAGTGTATTTTTCTACACAAAAAATACAATTCATTAACTCTAAAGGCCTCTCCATACTTTGACCGAAATGTTCGGCGAGTTGGACTTTCCGACGTGCAAATTTCCAAACTCTCATTTGGTCTAATGCTTTTCAGAAGTCGCGAGTGACGTCATTTTGTAGTCGAACCTTACCTTTTGACCGAAAACGGCGGTTTCGGTTTAAGTATGGACAGGCCTTAAGCCTGGGTTTTCATTTCTGTGATTTTCTGAGTGGATGTGTCCGAATGGTTCTGGTGTGATGTCACACCAGGTCCCATTTCCATACTTCCGCCCCCTCCACTTTTTTCTTGCCTGTATTGCATCTGAAACGGTTTGGAATTAGAGACAGACAGAACATGACATTTCAATATCCGAGTGGTTGTTTAGGCTAAAACCTGTATAAAACCGTATTATATTTATATACAATATATATTTTTAAAAGCATGGTTTTTACAAGCCCCTTTAAATAATTTATAATAATGAAAAAATAAATAATAACTTTGGTACAGAGTGTCTGTTTCAGGAGCTATCTTCGTATATCTATTCATTAACATCAAAGTAATTGATTCCAATCCATATTCTGTAATTAATTATGTGTTAAGTCACTATTTAACATGTGATTTTAGCCCTAACCCTAACCTTAACGCTTTTTTATGACACAATGGGTGCTTTCGGAAACGCACTGGTGTGCCATGTTGTCGTTAATTTATTCAGTGCACTTGGTGCGTTGTCGTTCCAGTGCGCGGCGCACCAGTGTGCTGAGTGCACGCACTGACCGACGGTGCGTCAGTGCAGTGTTAAGATTGGTTGGTTTTCATGGCCGTGTCTGGAGCGCTTCTCAGCTGTGAACAATGGAGGAAATGACCACAAAATGCAGCATTTAGCTTAATTGGTCGTTTGGGCTTGATAGTTTCACACAAATCAACATGTAAACTAACAGCATGTATGCCAATGTTATGTTCAATAACAACGTTACGTTAGCATACTTAGCAACTGCTGCTTTTCAGAAAGTTTACATTCAGAGTTCAGAGTGAAAAAGCACACTGCTGCCTCTTAAAACTGGTCGTTCGTAAATAAGCCACACTGAACGCACCCTACAACGTCACGCCCACTGCACTCACTACACTGAGCATTTCCGAACGCACCCTATATACACCTTTAACCAGGGTTCAAACTGTGCACTAAACATAATGATGATGATAATTACAACAACATATTAATAATTAATATATTTTTGTTATTATTATTATTAGTAGTAGTAGTAGTAGTAGTAGTAGTAGTAGCAGTAGCAGTAGTAGTAGTAGTAGTTTTTAATCGCTTTTAATCCAAAGCAACTTACAATAAGCAAGATAATATGTCAGTACATCAACAACAATATAACAATGCATAGGAATATCAATCTAGAAAAACAATAACATAGGTAGACCACGCACCTAATCAGTAAACACTTTTCTAAAACCTAAAAATGCTATCTAGCTTCATGTATGGTCATTGAGGGAAGGGGAGTGTTACAGTAGTGTTATGGGTTTAGGTGGAGTCTGAAGAGGTGATTCTTCAGTCGACGGCGGAAGCTATAGGGAGTGAGTCTGTAGTTCTAAGTGCGCAGTTTGGGGGCCAGGAGGGCAAATTGTCTAGGACGAGTTGTCTAGGACTTTAATTAAACAACATATGAACTCAGCACAAAAAGAAAGGAAACTTGACTTCGGTACATTACATAATCTCCCCTTTAATAATACCAATTTGTATTGTGTTTTATATCATTTTTATCGTTGATTCATCACCTTTAAAACAAGGTACAGTTAGATGGCACTGGGTGAAAAATGGGTTACAAAAATCGTGGGATAAAGAAATAAGGAAAAAAAGTTTGTAAGCATCGGGTATCCGTGGAATGAGCAACACAGCCAAACGTGTGGGTAGTGCCGACCCAACATTTGACACCATTCAATCCATTATATCCCCCCTTTATGCCAAACGGTATTGTGTTTGATATTATTGTTATTGTGTTTTATATCATTTTTATTGTTGATTCATCACCTTTAAAACAAGGTACAGTTTGTAAGCACCGGGTATCCGTGGAATGACCAATACAGCCAAACGTGTGGGTAGTGCCCCTCCAAAAATGGTCAAAATGGCGTTAACGTGCTGGAGTGCTCTTTTTGTTTTAAATTGTATACTTAAGTATTCAAATGTACATGTTTTGAAGTGTAAATAAAAATAAATAAAATAAAAAAATCTAACCTCGGTTCGAAGTGAAGAGGTGAACTTTTATTCCATGTGTTCTAGAGCTATGAACTCTGTATTATACATTCGGTTCGAAGTGAAGCGGTATGTGTTCAGAATTCTGAATTAATGAATGAGTTTATCTGGAGGGCCAAATTGTCATGTGTAGCTTGACCAACCCTAGTTGCCACCCTATGTAGGTGCAGATTTCAATGCAAATTTCAAACATGGCCGCCAGGTGAATATGGTCTATGAGCAGACAGAGAAAAGTGCCCATGGCAAAGATCAGAAAGAGATTATGAACTGAGGTGATTGAGTTCATCAATGAAAGCATCAAAGACGAGCCTGTCATAGAGTGGAGGGGGAGGGGGGAATGTGTTTGTGATATACACACACTCACCTGACAGGCTGAACCACAGTTACCCGGGGCTTCTTGAAATGCTTGGATCCTGAGGCTATAAAGAGAGTGAAAAGGTGCAAAAGAGTTGTGGACGATGTGGTGCCACCACATTCCATGAACAACTCAATTGAGCTACAAGGGTTCACAGAGTGCAGGAATTGCCACAAGTCACTATGCAGCCCTCTGTAAAACTGTTGCTGCCTCAGGCAATCAAGAAATGATTAACAGACATTTTGTTATCATTATTTATAATTTGTTGCATTTTGACAATATTTTCATCTTTACTTCGATAGAAATCAACATGGCCATGGGTTATGACATCAGCCCAATGTCTCATCCTTTTCATCAATCTCCATGGTCATTCCACACAAAATTCAAAGGATCTGTGGTGACGTTATTGAGCATAAGGGTAATAAATTGAGTGTATTTTTTGACTTGATGTTTTTCACACATGTGCTCTGTGTATCTGGGAAGCATTTATTGACAGCCTACACAACCTACTGTACTGAGGGCTTAAAGGCCTCTCAAACTTTGGGTGACTGGGTCCCTGACAAATATTTTGTTTAGTTAAATATTATCTTTACTATTATTATGTTCGATTGATGTTAACGTGTATTTCCAGATATTTAACTTAAAATCCTCAATACTTGGTGAACTTGACCTTTGGTTATGTAATGTGTTCTTATTCCCCTCTACACCTAGTCTAGAAAATGAGGTGCTTGCTTTCGAAAATATTTAAGTAATCCAAAGTGCATGCTTTTAAAATAGGCTACTTAAAGGTGACACTAGAAGAAAGGTCATGGGGTCATCATAATCAGTCCCCTAGAGACCATTATAAGGTGCAGAAAATTCCATGATAAGACAGACAGTGGATTTATTCAAATATTCAAAATGTGTGTGTGTGTGTGTGTGTGTGCGTGCGTGCGTGCGTGCGTGCGTGCGTGCGTGCGTGCGTGCGTGCGTGAAAACACAATAGTGGATCTTAAGTTCCCTCATTAAACCATGAGTGTGTCTTCAGTAGCAGTGGTGTTGCTGTTTCTCTGTGGAGCACATAGTTAGGGACCCACAAGCCCAAAAGCTCAAGGAATAGGGTTGAACTTGTGATGTCATGCCGTACTTTTTATTTCTGTTTTATCTATTAGTTTGGTCATTAAGATCCACAGAATGAGAGGCCTGCTCTGCCGGAAATATCGTGAAAAAAAGTTATGGAAATGTGTATATTCACTGTCCCATTGACTCCACTATACAGGGAAAGAAAAAAATCTGCTTTAAGTAGCATGTGAGGGGTCCAACTAGGGGTTCTTCGTGATTCGGAATCCATTGCAAGCATTTGCTTGGCATGAAAAACATTCCTTGGGCTAAATTTCAGCCCCCCAAAATTGAAAAAAGTGATGAGCCATCAAAAAATCATGAAAGGAAAGGAATGTCCGCACACTGGAATAGGAGCTCCCACGAGTAGTTTATTTCAAATTTTCAGCATAACAACGTTTCGACCCCCCACGGGGTCTTCATCAGGTCACTAGACCTGATGAAGACCCCGTGGGGGGTCGAAACGTTGTTATGCTGAAAATTTGAAATAAACTACTCGTGGGAGCTCCTATTCCAGTGTGCGGACATTCCTTTCCTTTCATGTATGTATTTTTTTGCCCAGCACCTGGTACAACGTTTTTTGGATGTGCGTGCTCCCCTCTTGAACTCATCAAAAAATCATCACTTTTCAAAGTTGTGTGGGCCCGATATTTTGCCCTAGGAATGTTTTTCATGCAAAACCAAATGCTTGCAATTGATTCAGAATCATGAAGAACCCCTAGTTTGACCCGTCACATGCTACTTAAGCACATTTCTTTTTATATATATATATTTTTTTCTTTTCCTGTATAGTGAAGTCGATGGGACAGTGAATTTACAAATGGCGATAACTTTTTTTCGCGATTTTTCCGGCAGAGCAGGCCTCTCATTCTGTGGACCTTAATGACCAAACTAATAGATAAAACAGAAATAAAAAGTACAGCATTCTGGGCTTGTGGGTCCCTGGCTACCAGCATGCAGGAGCCCAACAGAACAACGTTCATGGAACTGTCATAACCCATTACCCAAAGGACATGTGCGCAAATGGAACTATGACGGTAAAAACAGGTCAAGATTATTCTAGTTGTTTCTATGAATGAAAAAATGAGACTTTATTAAAAAATATATATAACTGAAGTTGTATTGTGTGTTGCCAATTTTAGGCCTTTAATCTTCAAAAATAGTGAAATTATTATTATTACCCTTATTATTATTAGGGGCCAGGCCTGAAAGGCTTGAGCCACTAGATTTGTATTATTCTCCTTCTGCCTACTTTCTGCACGGTGCAGTTGTTTTTTATGAAACTTGGCAATATGGTTGAGGGCTATACGAAACAATTAATACAATTAAAACAATTAATAAAGCCTCAAAAAATCCATAATCCGTCTCTAGCTGCTCACACCCTGGTATTCAAAATGAGTCATAGGCCTACATCTCCACAAACAAGTATCTCAGTGCTCTCCCTGTGCCTAATAATGTATGCTTCAATGTATGCCTATAATCAGTATGTCACCAAAGCATTTGGGGCCTCGCCCCTGTACGCCCTGTACGTCCCTGTCAAATGAACAATGAAGTAATTAAACTTCAGAGTCAAAAGGAAAAAAAAAACATGTGCGTGATAGGGAGTGACGGGATTGGTGAACAAACCTTTAGGTTGTTCTTTTGAAAAACAGAGTTCATAAACCCGAGAGAGGTCAAAAACAGTTCATTGTAAGTCTGGTTGCTGTGACGCGATATGCACTGCTCAAAAAAATAAAGGGAACGCATAAGAATTGCAATTTAACTCCAAGTCAATCACACTTTTGGGATATCAACCTGGCCAGTTAGGAAGCAACACTGATTGTGAATCAATTTCATGTGCGGTTGTGCAAATAAAAAAGACACACAGGTGGAAATGAGGCAATTTGTAAGACGACCCCTAAAAAGGAATGGTTTTTGCAGGTGGTGGCCACAGACCATTTGCCTGTCCTAATTTTTTCTCCCTGATTTTTGGTTAGTTTTGGATTTTGCCAGTGCCCTTACCACTAGAGGTAGCATGAGGCGGTATCTGCAACCCACAGAAGTTGTTCAGGTAGTGCTGCTCATCCAGGATGGCACATCAATGAGTGCTGTGGCAAGAAGGTTTGCTGAGTCTCCCAGCACAGTCCAGAGCATGGAGGCGATACCATGAGACAGGCCAGTACACCAGGAGACGTGGCAGGGGCCGTAGGAGGACAACAACCCAGCCACAGGACCTCTATCTGGTCCTTTGTGCAAGGAGGAACAGGAGGAGCACTGCCAGAGCCCTACAAAAGGGAATTAAGCTATTTCTTTATAGACACATTTTACATGTAGAATTAGTCATTTCTGAACCCCTATAAAAAAATTGGAACTTTATATTAAAGCATTGTGGAATAAGACTGCTTTAAGTTTTTTAATCATAACTGGGGTGTCATATTTTAATGCTTGTCACCGTGGTGCGCAAAACTGCGCATCACGGTGATAGTTATTAATTAATTACTTTTGATAGGCTACTGAATAGCCTATGAGATCAGTTACTAGGCAACTTCCCTTCTTCCTGCTAGCCTGGACGCTAAACGCTAACGTCCACAGACTCCACACTGTTGTTGTTGCTGCAGTGCTCCCCCCCCCCCCCAACCCTAACATTCCCCCCCCCCCACACCCACACACACACACACACACACACACACACACACACACACACACACACACACACACACACACACACACAGCACCCACACGCGGCGCGTGCCTCCAAGCCTCCACACGAGTCCACAGAGTTTAGCTGCTGCTAGCTAGCATTAGCCACGTTCAGAAAGTCTCTCTCTCTCCCTCTTCCCATCGCGTCTCCCTCTGTGTGTGTGTGTGTGTGTGTGTGTGTGTGTGTGTGTGCGCGTGTGTTTGTGTGTGTGTGTGTGTGTGTGTGTGCGTGCGTGTGCGCGCGTGCACGCTGCACGTCCTGTGACGAGTGATGGAAAAAGTACTCAAATACTTGAGTAAAAGTATCACTACTACTGCAAACGTTTTCAAATGTATCAAGTATTTTGAAAATAGCAGATCTACAAGCTTGACACATTGTGAGCTTTTTACTTTTCTTTATTAATTTGAAAATAATAATAATAATAATACTCAAGTAAAGACAAAGAACCTGAGTACAAAGTACTTGAGTAAATGTACTTAGTTACTTTCTTTTTGAGTAAATATACTTTAGTGCCTTTTTTTTTCTTTTTTTTTTAACATCACTGAAAACCAAAGCAGAAACCTCTGTGAATGGGCGTGGCTTCATACTGTACATAGGCCACGCCCCTACAGCCCTAGGCAGAAAGGACAGAAAAATATGTATTGGATTTGACAAATTTTGAAACGTAATTTTTTTTAACTTTTAGATTTTTTTCATCATTCAAATTTTGTCTGTTGGTTAATAATACATTACTCTGTTGTGTGACAAACTGGGAATACCCTTGTTATCATCTTTATTTGACTGAACTCCCCCTTTAACTATACAGTATATTATATAACATATCTCTTAGCAAAATGAAAGCAGAGCAGTACCGATGAAGCCTGTCAATTTGACACATGGCCCTTAAGCGTGCCACCAAAACTAGGGGGAAATGTGCAGCAAAATAAAGTTTATCCAGAAAGATGGATGGATGCCCTGTTAGGGCAACCACAATAATTAATATTAACGGCCACACTTCAGAGGGGGCTTTTTTGGGGTCCGGACATTTTTGGGGGGGCCGACAAAGCCAGATGTTGGATCTTAGATCGAGATTGATTTGATACATTCAAATGTAGTTTTCATTTAAGTATTGAGTGGTATTTGAACTCGAAAGCATCAAACAAACAACAAAGACAAGCGTGGACATGGGGATTTAAACCCCAGGCAGTAGCATTAACCAGTTGGCTGAACAACAGCGAGGCCCAATCACATCCAGACTTATTCATTGTACTGTACATGTTACACTTACCTAGCTCATGGACATTGGGGAGCCAAGTGTCAATCAACAGTAGTTGAGTTCCAGGTTCTGAGAGGGGGAGGGAGTAAAAGAAGAGGAAGTCTGAGAGTTGAAGAAATTGGTGATTCACAATTAACTTTATTCCAGACACAAGGAGTCCATTGAGTACATACAAATCATCGACATCACACATGACAAATTAGACAGTTAAAAAACAAAACATAAAATTATAGTTAGAGGCTGACTCTCCAGTGTTAACACAGCCTGGACGAGAGACAGGAGACAACTCTTCCCAGGATTGACTATTATCCTCAATGATACTGTTCTGGGACTCATCCAGGTGAGACATGAATGCATACATAGAGTGCCTTATGAGAGCTTCATGGGTGTGGATTCCACACGTTACAAACTGGCACTATGCCTGTGACTGGCACTATGCCAGTGACTGGCACTATGCCTGTGACTGGCACTATGCCAGTGACTGGCTGTATGCCACGTAGGGACTAAATTAAATAGTATCCTCAGGGCACCATTGTAGGCCACTTTAAGCCTCAGCATGCTACCTTTCTTGTATGTGCACCACAAGAAACCTGTAGGCTACTGAACCTGCGAAGCAACATATTAGCCTGGGCATAAAGTTTGCAGCACTGTTTGTTGCCTTATACAGCAAGATGACTGTCACATAAGTGAAAGGCTGGGAAGGCCAATTTCTTGTCTTTGTGGCGTCCCACAATTATGACACTACTCTTTTTTGCATGGTAAATTATGTCATGATCATTGCCATAATTCAAGCACACTTTGAATGAATGAATGCATGAATGAATGAATGAATGAATAAATGAATGAATGAATAAACTAATGAATTTTATTTGAATAGCACTTTTCCAAACATAGTTACTAAGTGCTTTACAGACATATTAAAACAAGAGCAAACATTAGTAAACTAAGACAAATCAGAATGAAATAAAAGAGAAATTAAAACACACATTTAAACCATTTGAGACACCATACACTTAGGAAAAACATTTAACATAGAGATGAGTTTTTAAAAGCGATTTAAAAGAGGGCACTGACTCTGCTAGCCTAAGGTCTAAGGGCAAGGCGTTCCATAGCAGATCACAAAAGCCCGGCCCCCCCGGGTGACACAGGAGGTGGTGAGAGGTTTGAGGAGGGACTTATCAGAGGATCTGAGGGCACGTTCGGGTTTGTAGGGTTCCAGCAAGTCTGTAATGTAAGTGGGAGCCAGTCCACGTAGGGCCTTAAAAGTGATCAATAAAATCTTAAAATCTATAGCTCACTGGCAGCCAGTGAAGAGCAGCTAGGATGGGAGTACTATGGTTGCGTTTTTTTGTATTAGTGAGTAGCCGTGCAGCAGAGTTCTGTATGATCTGAAGACGGGATAGGATTTTTTTGTTGATACCCGAGTATAGGGAGTTAGAATAATCCAATGAAGATGAAATGAATGCGTGTATGACTGTTTCAAGTTCTGAATTTGACAAAAATGTTTTTATTTTAGCAATGTTCCTGAGTTGATAGTGGCAAGACTGGACAGTTTTTGTGACTTGGGTGTTGAAAGTGAGGTTAGGGTCAAAGATTACTCCCAGGTTCCGGGCTGTGTGTGTGACGTTTGAAGCTATGGTGCCGAGTTCTGAGAGAAAGAAGTGGGTGGAGTCTGGGGGGCCGAATATGATTATTTCAGATTTGGTTTCGTTAAGTTGTAAAAAGTTCTGAGACATCCATTTCTTGATGTCCGAGAGACAGGCAAGAAGGCGTGTTATGCTACCTGTAACACCGGGTCATGATTTCTAACTATGTTGCCAATAGGCAACATGTAAATACTAAATAGTAGGGGGCCTAAAATTGAGCCTTGCAGGACTTCTGTCTGTTAGGTATGAGCGGAACCACTCTAGAGCTCCCTCATTTAGCCCGACCATGTTTTTCAGGCGTTCAATTAAAATAAGGTAACCATATCAAATGCAGAGCTAAGATCTAAAAGGAATAAAATCGAGCAGTCACCATTGTCCGCATTTAAAGATCATTTGTAACTTTTAAAAGTGCTGTTTCTGTGCTGTGCAAGGCCCTAAAACCGGATTGAAACTTTTCAAAGATACAATTAAAAAGTTGCTTAGAAACTTTTTTTTCTAAAACTTTCGATAAAAATGGTACTTTGGAGATGGGTCTAAAATTATTTAAAACCAGGGGGTCCAGTGACGCTTTTTTTTAAAAGAGGTTGGACTAGTGCATTTTTAAAATTTGAAGGAAATATACCAGTGGACAGTGAACAGTTAATAATGGAAACAATGGCGGGGGCAACAGTCTGTATGTTCTCCTTCAGGAATGAGGTGGGCATGATATCCAGAGGGCAGGATGATGATTTCATCCATATGACAGTTTCCAGGAGTGTTGCTGTTGTGATTGGACTGAAAGAGGTTAGTTGGGAGGGAGGCACGGGACACACCCCAGGAGCTATTGGTTCAGAAGACAACTGCTGTCTAATTCCCTCTATCTTGCCCATAAAGTGCTGCAGGAACTCTTCGCACTTTTCTGGGGAAGGTTCTAGGGACTGACTGGGTGGTGGGTTTATTACAGATTGAATAGCCTGAAACATTATCCTGGAGTTATGAGAGTGGGAGGCAATTAACTTAGAGAAATATTTACTTCTGGCATTCTTGACAGACTGCTCTGTGGGAGTGTGAATGAATTAACTAGTTAATGAATGGAGAGGGGGTCCAGGGAGATGGCAACAACGCATCCTGCCTTCCATAAAAAAAGAACAACTGCAGGCTCCATTTGTTCCATTTTCGCTCTGTCTTTCAACATTGTTTTTTTTTTATTTCCCTGGTTTGTTCATCTTGCCAGAGCATTTTCTTTGGCTTTGCAAGTTTAGTTTTAAAAGGGGCAACGGAATCTAATATTTGAGTGCAAGTACTGTTAAAATCATTGACTAGGTCATTTATTGAAATTTGGACAGCTATGTGTGGGAAGGGAGGGAAAAACTGGAAAGACCTGTTTGAAGTGCTGGCTGGAGTCGGGTTTAAAGGATCTTGAGCGGGAGGACCTAGGTGGCTGGGGCGGTAGAGAAGGGAGTTGAGTCTGGAAAAGAACAGCTTTATGATCTGAGCGGGGGAAATCGATAACCTTAAAATTATTCAGGGAAACACCATGTGATAGAACTAAATTAAGAGTGTGTCCTTTACTGTGTGTGGAACCAGTTATGTGCTGTGTAAAAGATTCATACAGTGTAATAAAATCGCTGGCTAAAACTGATGATGACGGACAACAAATATGTAAATTAAAATCATCTACGATGCATATGCGGTCATTCTGAGTCATAATAATAGATAAAAGCTCAGCAAATTCATCTAAAAAAAACAGTGAGTTTTGGAGGCATGTGGGATGGTTAAAACTCAAAAAGTTGGGTGGACTATGATAGAAATTAATTAATGTTCCACAAGGATGAAGGATTTGAAGAGTTGACAAAGATTTATTCCAAAGAGGAAAAAAGTTGAACAGAGTAACAGCATTACAGATCCTTTGAGGAGCAGGCCTCCTGGCCTCTCCTGTCAGCCCCTCTGGGCACAAGCCTCCCCTGTACCATTATCATACAGTTCTTATAGTCCATTCTGACAGAGATTGCTATTCTAAACATGTTCTTATAAGGATGTGTACTAAAGATAAACATACAAATAGTACAAATAGTTACACAGGGTACAGATTTGCTGAGAGAGTGAGAGAGCAAGCATAGATGGGGGAGAGAACTCAGCTGTTAGATTGACAGCTGCAGGTACAATCCAAATTAGTACTTTGGCTTGTGAGATTTGCTTTAGACTACATACACTACACATATTTGTTACTCTATAAATATTTCTACCACAGGACAGGTGTCATTTAGAGTTGCCAAGTTGCCAGGACGCAGACATGTCTCAGTGATAAAGTGATATTTGCTAAGATAAAATCCCTACAATTAAAGGACTTTAAAATCAAGGATCTGACATTCAAGAGACCCATTGAGATAGGTGTAGTGATGACAGGAGAAAGGGTGGTAACTTGATTTCTGTGAGTAGTACTGGGAATAATGAGGTTCCTTGTGTTGACCAGTGGGGTGCGTCTGTAAGCACTAAGTGGTAATCTGACAGAGATATGGACCGGAATGGACATGGGGAAGGATGGAAGCAATACGACTGCGGTAGTAGCTGGTGCAGGGGAATGGAAATGACAAGGTGGAGGGGGGTTATTGGATGCTGGTGACTGGCGTCACGTAGTGACCGGTGCAGTAATCTGACGGGTGATGTTGGTGGCCAGTCCTTTTTTCCCATTATAATTTAGGTGGAGCTTGTCATGGAATAGATTGGGAATCTTCCAGACCGAATCAAAATTGTCTACATAGCCATATCCACTGGCAACACAGAAATTCCGGATCCAATTGTCGGCACTGAATAGGCGGCTGAACAATTCAGAGGAATTGTGAAGGGTTGGGATCAAGCCTGAGAACATGCACCTTTTGTTCATACTTTCAATTAAGTTGGCTAAGGTCTCATAATCCTTGAGCAAATCGGCTGATTGTGTAGGCCTACATTTTATGTCATTAACTCCCACGTGTACAATGATAGTATGGGCAGACTGGTGACGCTAGGCAATATCTGGGATGTGTGTGAGCAAGTCCTTGATTTTAGCACCAGAGAATGAGTATGTAATGCAATCTGGAATGGCTACATGTCTTATTATCGAATCGCCCACGAGGATGTATTTAGGGGGTAAAAATGTAAGGGGATTTGCGGTTCCATTTGCTGCATCCATTTGGTGTCTGTTTCATTAACAGTAGGAGTGGCTTCACTGGCCGGCCGGGTTCGGTGGAGGCGGAGGGGGGTCAGAGGCTGCTGACACGTGACTGTCATGGAACAAAATTAGAACCCCCAACCGGGGGCACCCGCCTTTTAGTTTTTATATAACTATATGGTATTATCGTATCGGGAAAAGCACTTGCTATGAGCCTTGCAGGTTGTAGGCTACACCCTAAAAAATTCCTGCGTTCCTTTAAATGCTGCCGTGCCTGTTATCTAGCCACTAATAATATAGGCCTATTGTCTGTTTTGACAACCAAGCTGAGATGAGATGAGATATACTTTTAATGAGGGAACATTGAGCTTTGCATTCTAGTGACATAATACTGTCCTTGTCAAACATCAATCATACATACAGCTTGTAGAACTTGTTACTTGCAGAACTCCTGTCTTGCAACAAGCTGTATATTACCATACCATCATAAAAACAGACATTGAGACATTTCAAAATACAGGCCTGTGTCTTTACCAGTTCCTCATGGTTTTGTTTCAGAATGGCATGCTGCTGTGTGTGTGTGTGTGTGTGTGTGTGTGTGTGTGTGTGTGTGTGTGTGTGTGTGTGTGTGTGTGTGTGTGTGTGCGCGCGCGTGTGTGTGTGTGTGTGTGTGTGTGTGTGTCTGTGTGTGTGTGTGTGTGTGTGTGTGTGTGTGTGTGTGTGTACTGTACATGTGTGTAAATGGTAAATAAATGGTAAAAGGTGCATATAGCACCTTTGGCGCTTTACAGAGATTGTGCTAATATTACATTCATACTTTGCAGTTTGCTTTATTCATTCACATTGATGTAGTCAAATAAAGTCTTTGATAATCTTCTTTCGATATGCGTGTTGTTTAGAAAATGCACCATACAAAGTTCTGTTGAGTTGAAAAAGTTTATAGGGCCGTTCATAGCAATAACTATATAATTCACCATTGTCTTTAATTTCTTTTTTTTTCTTTTCTATTTTTATGTTATTCTTTTTACATTTGAATTGGAATCCTGAATTATCTTTTATCTTTTAATTGGATTAAGCGATTGGAGCGAAAAGTTTTTTTTGGGTAGCCTAGGTCTGTTATTGAGCTGGCCAGTAACAGTAACGCATTGTCCTTTTTCTTGGAGTATTTGCATTATTCAATCATACATTTTGCACCAGTGCTTATTAGGCCTATTGTCAATTTTGCTAATTAATATGCAATGAATTAATTAAACAGACTTTAGGGATTAATGGCATCAATGGACTGTTACTGTATCATGGACACAGCCTTATCTATCTATCTATCTATCTATCTATCTATCTATCCATCTGATGGATAGATGGATGGATAGATGAATAGATGGATAGATAAAGTTCAAGTTAATTTATTAGTAACGTTTTGGAAACACCACCTTAAAATTGTCTGTAGACCCACCACGTTCTGAGCTTGTAGATTGGCTATTTTTCGCTGTTTGGCGACCAATCCCGACCCTCCACGGGGGGTTCTGGGGTCTGTTTTGTTATCAAATGATATCGTTGGCCCAAACATGGAATAGGCTATACAAGGCGCACTTGCGCATGAGTCCACGACGCTGTCTGTCTGTCTGTCTGTCTGTCTGTCTGTCTGTCTGTCTGCCTGCCTGCCTGCCTGCCTGCCTGCCTGCCTGCCTGTCTGTCTGTCTGTCTGTCTGTCTGTCTGTCTGTCTGTCTGTCCGTCTGTCCGCACGTCCGTCCATACCTCCTCTTGATTGACTTCCCCATTCAATCAAGACTGATTGAGATGATATGTCACGGTTTCTCCCGTGAGATTTATAGTTGTTTATTTATATATGCAATAAGAATGCATGCATCCATCATATGGAAAGTCATTATTCATTGTCATCATCAATAGCTATAAACAATGAATCTATTTTACACCCAGCCTACATATCATGGTCCAGGTTCACGGACAGCTTATTCGCGATTATTACATGATCCATCAGATGGATAGATAGATGGATAGATGGATAGGCTAGATAGATAGATACTGTAGATAGATAGATAGATAGATAGATAGATAGATAGATAGATAGATAGATAGATAGATAGATAGATAGATAGATAGATAGATAGATAGATAGATAGATAGATAGATAGATAGATTTATTTATTTATTTATTTATTTGTCAGGGACAAAGCACATTGATCAACATGTCAGTTTTTCAACATCAATGTAAATATGCCAGATTTAGCCATGAGCTAATTTTCATCTGTAGTCCCTGGGCAGGCTGTACAAAAGTGATGGTAAGGCTATCCTTACAAAACATACAGGGGACATACTTATAGCAAGTTGAGTGACTCCAGTGCCAGATGGAGCCGATAGTTACCCATGATTGTAAGTTTGACTTGCTCTAAGCCACCTCTTACGGCCAGAGCCGATAACAGTAAAATTTTAGAAATAGTAATAGTAAATAGTAATAGTAAATAGTAATAGTAAATAGTAATAGTAAAATAGTAAATTGTTAAATTGTTAAAGGGACTAATACTAGCCAATTATGAGCAACTCCAGTAACAGATGGAGCAGATAATTACTCATGATTACAAATTTGATTTGATTTAAGCTACCTCTTGAGGTTGAACTTGAAGGTCAGATAGTTGGAGGACTGTCTTACTTCAGTCGGGACGGGAGACTGTTCCATATATTGGAGGCTACCAAAGGTAAGCGAGAAAATTGCCACCAGAAGAATGAGACTAGCAGGACACTGCCAAAGACACCAGGAGCTTCCAGCCAGCAAATTGGTACTGTGGGAGCCAACACACGGGCACCGGCCGCGAGGACGTCCCACAAAAACATACGTGGACATACTCAAGGAAGACGTAGGGACACAGAACACCAATGAGCTGGCCAGATGTATGGAGAACCGAGATGACTGGAAACAACGATGGAGGGCTCGTCTGAGGACGACCTAGATAGATAACAGAGAGAACTGTGTTACCAAACACGCTCTGCCTGGATGGTACCTCACAGTCCCCCCTGGTTGTAGCCCTTGTTGTTCTGCCACCACTTTCACAACGTTTTATGAACTGTTTCAGTGGTGGAGGTGCAAGCCCATTGAGAACCTTGAACACAAGACAGGAATCCATAAAATGTCTAAAACTTTCAAAGGTGAATAAATTATATTTTTGTACTATATGGCAATGGTGGTAACGGTTGGGCTTTTGATCGAGTGTTTTTAACGCCTGTTTGTAGAGTGACTCTATGGGTTTCATGGTTGTGATGTTGGTCTGAGACCAGGTTGTGAAGCAGTATGATATGTGTGAAAAAATCATTGCGTGCATGAAGAGTTTAGCTGCATCTGTTGTGAGATATGGTCTTATGTGCCTGAAATTACTTAGGTTGAATTTTATTGTATTTGCTACCTTTTTAACATGTTTTTTGAATGTTAAATGTGAGTCTAATATGATTCCAAGATATTTAAATTCTGTAACTACCTGAATGTGGTTTCCTCTGACAACAATGTCAGGATCAGGTTCTGTGGAGTTGCGTGACAAAAACATGCAAACAGTTTTGCTTGTGTTTAGATGTAAACAGGAGTTCCTCAACCAGTCAGACACGTGGACCATAGCTCCATTCAGTTTATCTGCTGCTAGTTGTTTGTTTTCAGCATGTATATAAAGAACTGTGTCATCAGCATACATTTGTATGGCGACAGTTGGACAGACAGAAGGCAGATCATTAATATATAAACTAAATAAGAGCGGACCAAGTATCGATCCCTGAGGAACTCCAATGTTACAGTTAAGATATGTTGACTGAGATTTACCAATACGGACACTTTGCTTCCTATTCGTTAAGTATGAGTTCATCCATTTAACTGCTTCATTACAGAAATTAAAAAAGGTGAGCTTTGACAGGAGTACCTGGTGGTCTACAGTGTCAAAAGCTTTCTTGAGGTCCAGAAAGACCGCTCCCACAACGCCACCTTTATCCAACCTAGACTTAACACCTTCCAGAAAGTAACAGTTTGCAGTTTCTGTGGAATGGTTTGAGCGAAAACCGAACTGCAGTGGGTGTAATGGAGTGTGGCCCATGTTCAAATGGGCAGTCAACTGTTGGGTGACCCATTTCTCTGCCACCTTGGACACAACAGGTAAAATACTAATGGGCCTATAGTTTGCCACATTTGTTTGGTCACCAGCCTTGAAAATAGGTGTGACAACAGATGTTTTCCAATTACTTGGAAAAATGCATTGCTTGATTGATAGATTTATCAAGTGAACTATAGGACAGACTAGTGCTTCCTTGTATGGTTTTAGAAATGCTGTGTCCATATTGTAAGCATCCTTTGCTTTTGAGTCTCTCAATGAGCTCATGATCTCCACCACTGCAGATTCAGTAATCTCTCCTATCCTGAATATAGGCCTGTCATCCCTAATCGGGTACATGTCCACGTTCTGGTGGAGAAACTTTGGGCTAGCTCCTCCACTGAATCTATAAAACAATTATTAAAGGTGTTCGCGATCACATCCTGATCTTGAGTTAGGGTTCCATTGACTTTAAGTTCATATTCCTTTATTTTCTGATCCTTGTCTCTCCCAGTTAATTTATTAAGGTTTTCCCATATCAGTTTCCCATTTCCCCTTGCCTCTTCTATTACTCTAATAAAAAAATCTGCTTTTGCTTTCCTTAAGTTCCTTACAACCTTATTTCGGAGGCTTGTGAATAACTGTCTATGACTGCTGAGGCCTGATTTGAGCGATCTCTTTAAAGCTGAATCACGCTCTTTCATCTGCTGCCAGAGGGCGCCATTGAGCCATGGCAGAGCATTGTTTTGTCTAGGTCTACTTTTTATATTCTTTAGGAAAAGTGACACTACACTCTGTGTAGTTGTCACAAGTGTATTACTACTGCTCTCTACCTCTTGGCAGTGTAGAAGGTTAGACCAGTCAATTTGTTTTAGAGCCCTATCAAGATTATCCATTTCATTTTTTGGGATTATCTGGTGAAATGATTTTGATTTAATGACATTGCCAAACCGCTTACTGGTGAGTTTCCTCACCAGTAATGTGATGTTATGATCCGACATGCCAGTTATAAAATTATACGTTTTAGTTATTCTCTCAGGCCTGTTTGTGAACATCAAATCAATTTGTGTCTCTGAGGAATGAGTTATTCTAGTTGGTCCTTTCACCAGTTGAGTGAGATTAAACTTGTCTGTTTTCTCCTTGAGTTTTTTCCTATCCGATTTATTATTCCAATTAAAATTTATATCACCAAGAAGTATAATTTCTTTTTTGCCATCACATTCTTTTAGCATATTCTCTAGGTGGTCATAAAACAAACTGCCAGTTGAAGGTGGTCTATATAAGCAAATAATAATAAAGGACATTTCTGGGGACAGTGTAATATTCAGCCCAATACATTCAAAATCTGTTTCATGATGTGACCATTCAATGCGACTACATTTGATTGTGTTTCTTACATACATTAGCACTCCCCCTCCCCCTTTCCCCCCTATTCTATCCCTCCTAAACAGATTGTAACCAGGAAAATTTATAGCTGCTTCTGAGGATTTTGAATTTAACCATGTTTCTGAAAGGCCTAGAAAATCCAGGTTAGAGTGAGACAGCAAGTGTTCCAGTTGAGTTTGCTTGGCACGGACGCTGCAGATGTTCAAGTGTCCGCCCAGTAGTCCCTTTGGTTTGGACTGAGGGTCCCAGATTATTTTTGCATGATTAAAAGTTTTGAAGATTTTAGTCTTACGGTATTTCTTGATCGCTGGATTTAGTCCCTTTAGCTTTTGTTTCTTGGGCCGTAGTGGAGATGTCGCAGTGGTACTTCCCGTGGTTTGGTACTCAGCAAGCGTCCCCCGTCGTCCGCCGCCACAGCAGCCACAGATACGGGTGGAACTGTATGCGCATTCAGCGCCTCCAGCAGTGAAGACTGCCCCACGTCAAGAGCATCCACTCCCGGCGTGGAGATTAAGGACATTACGGCCAGGGCACCCTCTCTTCTGCCATTGACTCCCTGCGCCACCAGGCCGCTACTCACCCCCGTCACAGACCCGCCAGGACTGGCCCGTGCACTCATTGTATCGAGGGGAGGAAGCAGCCCGCCATCGTCGATCAGGTGAGGTCCTGGGTTAGGCTGAATATCACCAGCCAGCAGGAGAGTTGTTATTAAGTAGAGGATCACTCGAACTGGTCGGTTTGTTCTCTCTTTTCTCCCTGTCGAGCTTGTAAGGCTTGTTGTTGTTGGTGGAGTGGCACGGCCGTTGTTTAGCAGAGTTGAGTAGGATGCATATTGGCTCCATGTGTTGAGAGTGGTATCTCTGTGTTCAGAGTCAGACCGGTAACAGCAACGCACAGACAGTAGGACTAACACGACAACATAACATAAAACAAACGCTCGTTGAGCAGCGACAGTAGCAATTTGTCGCTGCAGTATATTGTTTTTTGTGTTTTGGTTGAGACACAAACCGGGTTGAACATGCTGGAAAAGTTTGGCGTGTTTGTTGTTTGTGCTCCGGCTGCACCTGCCTGACCGCCGGTTCGCACCGCCATCTTGGATTCCCATGATTTTCCGGGGATAGGGGGCTGCTGTTTTTCTCTACAAGTGCCGCCGTGCGCTATCCGTGATGGATGGACAGACAGAGACAGGCGGACGTGTCGCGCTCCGTGCCAGCTACCGTTAATTAATTTTACGCTTACAGTTAACGGGTGGGTCCATTTGGTTCATTTTAGTTACAGATATAAGGTGGTCCATTTGGCTACCAACTCTTTAGCTGGGGACCACCTGGTATCCCCTCAAGGACCACTGGTTGAAAAGCAGTCATAAAGAAATGTGTCCTCTGCTTAAGGCTGTGTCCATATGATACAGTAACAGTCCATTGATGCCATTAACACGTTGCAGTCCGAAATAGAATGGTGGTTGGTAGATTAGCCGTGAAATTTCTATTATTGTATTGTGATCTGAGACATAATATTATGTTTATAAACATGACCCCGCAGCCCCTCCATCTTGAACAGCGCCGCTGTTTTTTCTTTTTTTTTTTCCCCCAGGCCAGTAACTCACCATGATTTTCTCGATCTCCGTTGGGATAGAATGGGGGTTTTGGCCGATCGTCGATGTCCCCGTGCGTTTCGCGTGCGCGATCCTTTCACGTAAATGTCCCCGCAAATAGTCCATGTGTGACTGAAGAACAGAACTGAAAAGTTTCGCTAGCATAGCCCCAAGCATGGCTGCAGGAGGAGCTCGAGTGTGTAGACAGTAAACGGATGGGTGGAAGGTGCCTTGGAGAAGGAGAGGCGCTGACGTCACCTCTGCTTCATGCACGGTCTGCATGAGCTATCAGTGCACGAGTGGTGACTAGGGAAGGTTAGACGATCGCCGATTTTCGGATCAAAAGCTTTTATTCCGGTTTCTACCACTTTTTCTAGTCACGTGTTCAAATACTGGATTGTGATTGGCTTAAAACAGTAGTAAATGAGGCCACAATAGCCGGAATGTGTGAAATGCCCGGATGTACATGCAAATGAGGCACATTTCCGAGATCAATACGCGATGAACGCATCCGGGGACTTCAGGAGGGAGTCGGAACGCTATGGTCGGAACACCTTTCCCCCCACCAACAAATGACGGTCGCAGCGGTCCTATGTTTACCAACGTGCGTACTATCGTCGCCGATTTATTTGGATCCAATGCAATCCGCCAACTTTAAAGCCCCTTTTCTCTGAACCTATGCCTTTCTGGAAGCGAACAGCCTCTATTTACGGCCGGAACGGTGCTTTTAACTGACGTTAGCTTAGCTGTAAGCTAGGCGACCGAGTATTTCCCGGTGAATCTGTGCGCAAAGGTGGGGGCTTGGGAGTGTGGGGGTCTGGGGGACACGCACCACCACTGACTATTGCTGATGATGGAGAGGTTCTATAGCTTAGCCTTTATGTATTGAAAATGAGAGGCACTCTTGCCGATTTAGTAAGAGACTCGTCTCCAATTGCAAGATATTTAAAAGTTATTTGGGGCCATGATGATGATGATGATATCCTTTTCTTCCCACAACTAGACTAAGGATTTTATATTGTCTGTGTTATTGTTTACAACCACTGAACCACAATTATTCACGTGTGGCAAGATTCACTCGTTTTTAGTAGGCTATATAGTGTAGGCTTAGAAGAAGCCTTTTCAGAAGTTAATTTAATGATTTCCATTTAATGATTTCATTTATCCTCATCTAATGCACCGTATGCACGCTGTTTAAAGGCCGTGTAGGCTTTTCAGAAGTTAATTGAATGTTTTCCATTTGCGCTAATGCACGCAACTGTTTTCGCCAGGTTTTAAGGTCTTATTTTAGTTGTTTCTCATAAGCTCGCAACCCTCCTTGCCCATCGGCCCCCACCTTTGCGCACAGATTCACCGGGAAATACTCGGTCGCGTAAGGCGACATCTGTCTCAGCATGGAGTTGGCGCCATCTGGTGGTGAGTAGAAGATGTTGTTTGTGGCACTATTTGTTGTTATGGCGGAAGTTTTATAGGCAATAATGATTGTAACTTAAGATCCTTGCAAGTTACAACTATGTGTTTTCTTTCATGTATATGGGAAAAAGTGGTAGAAAAGCTATTTACCACTCGGGGTCGGACATTATGCTCTGATAATGTCCTGTGTTAGGGGGTTATCGGACTCGGCTTCGCCTCGTCCGATCACCCCCTAACACAGGACATTATCAGAGCATAATGTCCTCTCACTCGGGGTAAATTGCTTACTTTAAAGACAAAGTCCGGGAATGTACGACGTGGCTGAGAGTCCCTGGGGGGATGTGCGATATAGTACGGTTTTAACATTAAGGGGCTCCCCTTGGCTTAGAAGGTGTTAAGTCCGTTTAAATAATCCATTGCATATTAAATAAGCAAAATTGTCAGTAGGCCTAATAAGCACTGGTGCTGTGGTTGGTACAGTAGGTCAAAGAAGGTCTGTGAAGTGAGCTGCATTAGCGTTTCCGGCCTGGGAGAGGGCTGCAATAAGCCAGGCTCCAGCCTTCAAAATAAAAGTGCACTAAATAGTGTGTGTTTTTTAAAAGACACAAATGTATTTAAAAAATACGTGGATGATGTATGTCTCTATACTAGTGTACTTCTAATTGTCCTAACACATTTTCCAGGTTCTTTCAGATTGAAATTTGTGGTATGCGAGCTATTAAAGGCCACTTATATTAATTCCATTCTTTCTATTGTAATCCATTGAAGAGCTATATCAATTCTCTCATTTGCAAATCCCGCCCCATTCTGCCCTGTTACTATGGTGGTACAGATGACCCTGGGCAGATTGTTTTTATAGTGGCAGTGAATGGGGGGAGAGGGTATTTGCATTGCCTCATTATTGCAATTTAAAGTACCAAAGAAAAAACATCTAGGTGATATTAATAAAAAGGGAAGACAAAGGTACAGTAGTTACATTGCAAAACAGGGGGTTTCCCCCGAAAATATAAGTTTTAATTGTTTAATCCCAGAGGGACAGAATCACCATTGCAGATTCTTTTATAGTGGAAGTGGATGGGAAAAAAAGATTGTTCATAGCCTCATTACAGCTATATAAAGTACCAAAAAAAACACATCTATGTGATATTAATAAAAAGGGAAGAAAAAAGTACAGTAGTTACATAGCAAAACAGTAGTTTCCCCCGGAAATATATGTTTTAATTAGTTTAATCCTCTGGATCAGAGAGAGGAGAGAAATAGAAAGAGAAAGCGCAGTGCATCTTGGGTAGGAAAATGACAACCAGATTATAGTTCTACTCACATAATAGGCTGGCTTTCGTAATTCTGCCCATTCAAAATATATGTACCCAATCGTAACTCTTAGTTACATTGATAAGGTCCATGTGAACTAGTCTGTTGAAGCTTATTCATTAATGAGCGAAATCGCTATCACCTCGCGCGGCCGTACTGCATGCACGCCGTGTCGCGCAGAGCGGACCGTTGTTGAAAGCCTAAAGCAACATTCTCCACTGCACAAACTCCACCCCCGATAGCAAAAAGTTAATGATTTTTTCTGGTTGGCCAGTCAGGGAGTCTCAGGGACTGACAAACGGTAAATTGGTAGTTGATGTCCAGTGCCCAATTTGTAAAGGCTATGCACTCCAGTGAACTGCATTTATCAATGTATATATTTTTTAATTTCATTAAAACTTTTTTTTTTTTTTACCCAGAAAAATAATTAGCATTGTGTATGTTCATTTAAATGCTTAATCTATATTTTGAATGTGCATATATATCATGGGACAATTACTAGTTTTTCAACATTTTACATTTTTTTTTTTTTTACTGACTATAGGCCTATCTACTGCATAGTACTGTGTTCTATTCGGTTCGTTTGTCATTCAATGTTATATGAGATACTTAAATGGTTTCCTGTGGAAATAAGCGTAGTCTTTTCTATGATCTCCTTTTAGTAAACCTTGTACCAGTGAACTGTACCGTCATGAAACTGTACCTTTTCCTATGCAAACTTCTAATGAAGTCTTCAATCAATCAATCAATCAATCAAACTCTTATTCTGAAGAGATCGGCGGAAGTCTTATTGCAGCTAATGCTAATGCAGCTCACTTCACATACCGGTAGGTGGTCAAAGACGCACAGGAAAGTAGCCTTTTTCTTTTTGCGAGGTTGTTTTTTTTCTGCAAATTGTTTCATTTACGAAGACGAAACAAATACGCACGAGTAGCCTAGAGATTTCTTGCGAGGTATCTTTTTTATACAGGCATTGAGAGTTGCATACAAAGTCGACAAGTCGTAATTGCGACGAGAGGCGAGGTAAAAAAGGGACTTTATTCGTCGTAGTTAAATGGCATGCTTCTACAAAAAAATGGGAACGCAAACACGTACAAAGATTATAATTTTTTCTGCGAATGCTATTTTTCTTTTTGCGAGGTTCTTATTTTTCTGCAAAGTGTTTCATTTACGAAGACTAAACACACAATACGCACAAGTAGCATTGTGATTTCGTGTGAAGTGTTTGATTTACGAAGACGAAACACACAACACGCACGAGTAGCATTGTGAATCCTTGCGAAAAATAAAGTAAAAAAAAAAAAAAAACTTCCATAGAAAAGGGCGTAAGTGCAAGTGCATTATTCCATCCAGGGGCCCTTGGGTGCCACAGGCACACCGTTGCCCCAGTACACATCAACCTTGGCACAAACATTGTTCATGGTTTTGCCATGACAATAGCCAACACAGGGGCCCAGGGGGTGTCACAGGTGCAATGTTGCTCTGATCTGCACCAAATGTGGCACAAACACTGTTCAGGGGCCTGCCATAACAATAGTCACACCAGGGGCCTTAGTAGCCCCCAGAACCCACGTTAGGGGCCTCTGAGTGCCATAGGCGCACTGTTTCCCCATTATGCATGAAACGTGTCTCAAACACTGTTCCAGGGGTCTGCCATGAAGATAGTCACACCAGGGGCCATGTGTGGCTCCCAGGGTCCATGTGTACCCCCCAGGGGCCTCTGGGTGCCATAGGCGCACTGTTGCCCCGGCCATTATGCACACTGTTGCCCCATTATGCACCAAACTTGTCTCAAACACTGTTCCAGGGGTCTGCCATGAAGATAGTCACACCAGGGGCCATGTGTGGCCCCCACGGGCCTCTGGGTGCCATAGGCGCACTGTTATGTGACTGATGTAGCCCTTTGTGTAACTATTGTCATGGCAGACCCCTGAACAGTGTTTATGCTAAGTTTGATGAAGATTGGAGCAGCGGTGTGCCTTTGGCACCCCCAGGGCCCCCCTGGTGGCCACATGTGGCCCGTCATGTGACAATTGTCATGGCAGACCCCTGAACAATGTTCATGCCAAGAATGGCGAAGATTGGACGAACGGTGCACTTTTGGCACCCATGGGCCCCCAGGGGCCTCTGTTTTTGTACCTGGGGGCCAAATTTGGCCCCTGGTGTGGCTACTCTGATGGCAGGCCCCTGATTAGTTTTTATACCAAGTTTGGTGTGGATCGGAGCGGTTACTGGCAAGTTACTGTCTCTGGTCCAGTATTATTATTTTCTGAATGTCACTTAGGCCCTTTGGAGCGAAAAGGGCGTAAGTGACATTTTAGCTTACACGTATTAGTTTTGTATTTTTTAAAATAGTTTTGTACTTTTTTATGTATATAACTATTAAAATATCAATTCCTGTTAGCTTAATCTGTATACAGACTGCTTACGTACTGTATGTTGTTTTTAATAAAATAGTTACAGTCAATCAAAACTTAGTTTTTGCTCTCCTGTAAAATTCTGAACATGTCACTTACGCCCTTTTTGCGTCAGGCCCAAGCCCTCGATATTTCAACACATATGGACAAACCCGCACCTGAACACAGAGATTACACACATTTATCGATAGACCAAGAGTAGCTATGGAATGAAAAGGTAATTAAACCCCTCTTTTTCATTTTCCCTCTTAAAATTGCTAAATACAAGGCACAAATACTTAGTTTCCAATTATTTGCACTGCGAAACGATTCGATACAGATTATCTGCATTGTAAACGATAACGATACGATACAAAGCCAAAACGGTACGATACGGTATATGGTTTTGCACAACGATATAGTAGATCATTGCACATTAAAATAGATTTTTCGATTCAGGTTACTATATCGTTACACCCCTGTTTTCATTTAAATTTCCTGTAATTCCAAAAGTTCATGGAGTTCAAAGGAGTTAAGGACCTTTTCTGTCCCTTTTCTGATTGGACAATGTAATGTCCAATCAGACTGTATTGGTTATGGTTCACTTGACAAAACAATATCCCATTTAAAGGGTAAGCGGATTCCTTGTGACTTGCATCAGTGCAACCACACTGTAGTATTCTTGCCTTGATGTCACTCTTAGTGCTTACAAGAATAATGTAATGTCCACACAATGACAATATGTTGAGCGTTCAGTCTTTACTTCAGGACTTGGGTTGCAATACAAACAATACACCCTGGCGCGCATATGTATCTCTGACGTCACTAGCCTGCGTCTGGACTAAACCATTGTCAGGATACTACATCCCCCTTCTTTTAAAGGAATAAGACATGTCATGACCTGTATAGTTGTTGGCTGAAAATAAAGTGTCATACAAGCCATAGTGTAATTTAACAGTCTTTTCTTTTCAGTCCCATTCATCATGCATGTACTCTGTATCACTGGGGAAACAAATTGGTTAGGTCAACAACAAAATTAAGTAAGCGCATCTTAATTAATGAACTCTGCAACGTCCCTTAACAGCTCAACCAACATCTCTGAAACAGTAGTCAAAATATTAATGTCAGATAACAATCACTCAATTCACAGTGGAGTAATAATCAAAATATCAAAGCAAAATAACAAACTCAGTTTCTCTCTCTCTCTCTCTCTTTTTTTTCCACAGGTCACAGGTCTAGAATGTCCCTTGGTTTAACCAAGCGGCCTGACCTAGTAGTAGTGCCCTGTGGTGGCACTGTAGGGGAACTTGCAAAAGTCTGCTGTAAAGTCTCAGTGGTCTGAGGCTCCACCTGTTGGCCTTCTGTTGCAACTTCGTGACCTGTACCTCCTTCGGTGGTCTGTAGGAGGTGGCGCCGATTGCGTCGGAGCGTGTGGCCTTCATCTGTGACGATGTTGTAGGATCGCTGTGTCCCTGCTGGTCCAGCTACTGTGGCAGGTTTCCATGCCCCTGTCGGTTGCTGGAAACGGACTGCGGCTCCCACAGGCAGTGCAGGTTGTGGTCTGGTGTTCCTGTCGTAGTACTGTTTCTGTCGTTCTTGGCACAGTTCTCTCCTGTCTTGAACAGCACTGTGACAGACAAGTTCTGGTTGTAGCTGCTTCTCAGTGACTGGAAGGATCGAACGCAAACATCGGCTCATCAGCAGCTGTGCCGGTGACTTGAATCCATCCACTGGTGTGTTTCTGTATTCCAATAAACTGAGATATGGGTCTGACTTCTGTGCGTGTGCTTTGTCCATGATGGCTTTGGCTGTTTGTACAGTTTTCTCAGCCAGGCCGTTGCTTTGTGGATACAGGGGGCTACTTGTGATGTGCTCGAAGTCCCATGCTTTTGCAAAGTTCTTGAACTCCTGCGAGCTATAACAAGGGCCGTTATCACTAAGAACGGTCTGGCTGATCCCGAATCTGGAAAACATGGCCTTCAGCTTCTGGATCACGGCCGTTGAGGTGAGGCTGTTGATTTTCTCTACCTCAAAATACCTACTATAATAGTCAACTGCAACTATATAATCAGTATTGTTCCATTTGAATAGATCAGTGGCTATCACCTGCCAAGGTTGCTCTGGAATGGGGTGTGACAGCATTGGCTCTTTGGGGATGGAGTCGCGTCGTTTGAGGCAGATGCTGCAAGATCCAACAAGTGTCTCTATTTGTTTGCACATCCCTGGCCAGAATAAAACATCTCTTGCCCGCTGCTTACATTTCTCCATGCCGAAGTGGCCTGTGTGAATGCGTGAAAGCATGTCGGCTCTGAGTGAGTGTGGCACAATGATTTTTTCTCCTTTTAGCAGAATGCCATTTGTCTCTGTTAGTTCATCCCGGTGGTTCCAATATTCAGTGATGGCAGGGGAACATTCTTTCCTTGTTTCTGGCCACCCTGATTGGATAATTCTTTTTAAGGCTGAGAGCTGCTCATCTTTGGCTGTAGCAGTTCTAATCTCCTCCATCTTTCGGTCACTCACAGGAGCACTGCTCATCACTGTGTGTATCTGTGAGTCCATGCCCTCACTCAGCGAGTCATGACCACACTCTAGCGGCTTCCTAGATAGTGTGTCCGCTACTGGAATCTGCTTTCCGGGCTTGTGAACAATGTTAATGTTGTATCTTTGCAACTGAAGAATCATGCGTTGGAGCCTAGGCGGTGCGGCTGCAAGGGGTTTGCGCATGATTGACTCCAGGGGCTTGTGATCTGACTCGACGGTCACCTGACGTCCGTACAGGTATTGGTGGAATCGTTTGCATCCAAAGAGCACGGCGTATAGCTCCTTTTCGATCTGAGCATAATTGACTTCAGTCTCATTCAGTGCTCTGGATGCGTATGCCACTGGCCTTTCCTGTTGTAGCAGCACTGCTCCTAATCCATATTTGGATGCATCGACCTGCAAGGTCACATCCTTGGTGTGGTCAAAGTAGGCCAGTACTGGACCTGGCTCTTGTGTTAGGATGCTTTTCACTTGTTGGAATGCAACATCATGGTTTGAGTCCCATACGAACTCACTGCTCTCTTTCAAAAGTTGACGAAGTGGGGCCGTTGCCTCAGAGAGTCTGGGGGCAAACTTGGACAGGTACGTCACCATGCCCAATATTGTCTCTAGCTCTGCTTTGCTCTGTGGCGCGGCCATGTCATTGATCGCCTTAACCTTGTTGGGGTCAGGTCTGACCCCCTCTCGTGTCAGTGTGTGTCCAAAGTAGTTCACCTCTGTCACACAGATGGTGCTCTTGTCCTTGTTCAGCTTTATTCCTCGCTGTCTGGTCCTCTCTAGCATGGCACGCAGATTGGCATCATGCTCCTCCTTCGTGCAACCATACACTATGATGTCATCCACGATGACGGCGACACCTGGAAGCCCCTCATAGGCCTCATCCATCCGTCTCTGGAACTCATCTTGTGCAGACACGATCCCAAATGGGAGTCTCTTGAACCTGTATCTGCCATAGACGGTGTTGAAAGTGGTTAGAATGGACGACTCACGGTTGAGTTTTATTGCCCAGTATCCAGACCTGGCATCTAGTACACTGAAATACTGTGCACCTGCTAGTCTGGGGGTAATGTCCTCTAGAGTAGGGAGAGGATAGTAGGGTCTCTGGATGGCTTTATTCAGGGGGCGGGGATCTAAACAAATTCTAAGCTTTCCCGTTTTTGGCTTTTCTACGACCACCAGCGCATTAACCCAATCTGTTGGCTCAGTGACCTTCTGGATTATGCTTGTCCTCTCCATTTCGTCCAGCTCATCCTTGAGTCGACTGCGTAAGGCGAATGACACTTCATGCGATCTTGCTATGTCAATCGCCTTCTCCAACGTTAGGTCTGGACCGTGACATAAGAGTTTCTCTCTCACTCTTGGTGAGTTAGTGGCAAATATGATTCTATCCCTGACCATATCTTCACTTTTCATCATCCTGTCATAATCACAGTCCTTCACCAGCAGCCTTAGCTCTGTTACAAACTGATCAAAACTCTCACATTCGCCTTGCATCCTTTCGTGGAATTTATAACGTGCAAAAATGTGGTTGGCTTTGGGAATAACATATGCTTCAAACTTGTCGTAGTAAGTCTTCAGTACCTTCCTCTCGTCTTCTGACAGAGTCCATGTATTGAAGATGTCTCTGCCCTTCTCTCCTATCCACAGGAGTAGGTAGCTACACTTTTCCACGTCTTCTTTAGCATTCAGGGGTCCCGAAAACATTAGTTCCACATGCTGGCGAAACTTCCTCCATGCGTCGGGCAAGTTGGACGAGTCCCAGTCCATCCTTGGCATTGGTACACCGGAGGTCTCCATATCTTCCGTCGTCGTCGGTCGATGTAGTAAATCAAACTTAAAGTTCTGACACCATGTAGTATTCTTGCCTTGATGTCACTCTTAGTGCTTACAAGAATAATGTAATGTCCACACAATGACAATATGTTGAGCGTTCAGTCTTTACTTCAGGACTTGGGTTGCAATACAAACAATACACCCTGGCGCGCATATGTATCTCTGACGTCACTAGCCTGCGTCTGGACTAAACCATTGTCAGGATACTACACACACCACACACAATTTCCCAGAACTCCTTTCTAGTTCTATCTGTACTGTACATCACTGTATTTCAATGTATTCTGAACTATACTTAAGTAAAGATGCATCTGTTCTGCAATCTATTTACTGTGTGATTGAATCTATACAGTATGTGTCTGGTGCAGAGGCGTCAGTTCAGCAAAAGCTAGGGTATGGCAAAGATGAGAGTCCTCATGGAAAAGAGGCATTACATTTTGTATAACACAGTTCTATTGTGAAAATAGCAGATCTACATTATGCCAGGGGCCAATTCTGATATCTTCACAAATTGGTACCACACAAGGTGACCGTACGCTTTTTACATTTTTGACTTCGTTCGTACATGTCTCTATAGTCAGGGAATTTTAATAAAACCCTGGGAATAAATTCCTTACCAAACAATTTCTTCACCAATGTGTTCGTAAAGGTGTCTAGTAACATATCTAACAAAGATTGAAATTCAACATCCCTAGCAAAATGTTTGACAGCTAGGGTAATTCTGGGTCTCATTCACTTACTATACACTGTACTATAAGGGAAAAAATCACTCCCAAAAATATGCTTTAAGTAGCATGTTAGGGGTCTAACTGGGTGTTTTTAATTATTCTGAATCCATTGCAAGCATTTGTTTTGCACGAAAAACATTCATTGGGCCAAAAACAGACGCAAAAAAACTATGGTTTAGTGATGAGTCATCACTTTTCACAAGGTGTATGGGGTCCATTTTTGGCCCAAGGGATGTTTTTCATGCAAAACAAATGCTTACAATGGATTCAGAATAATTAAAAACACCTAGTTAGACCACATCCCAATTAAAGCTTATTTTTGGGAGTGATTATTTCCCTTACAGTATAGTGTATAGTAAGTGAATGAGACCCAGAATTACCATAGCTGTCAAACATTTTGCTAGGGATGTTGAATTTCAATCTTTGTTAGATATGTTACTAGACACCTTTACGAACACATTGGTGAAGAAATTGTTTGGTAAGGAATTTATTCCCACATTTGACAAATATTCTGCTAACTTTCCCTGACTACTAGTTTACATTTTGGTAATGATACCCTTTCTGAGACCCAGCTTAATTGATGTTATCAGCCGCTAGAGTCAGTGTTCCATTAGCTTTACATTACAGGGGAAAAAAAGCAAAAATTAATCTGCTCTAAGTAGCATATGAGGGGTCAAACTAGGGGGTTTTAATGATTCTGTATCCATTGCAAGCATTTGTTTTGCACGAAAAAAACATTCCTTGGGCTAAAATAGCCCCCACACAAATGTGAAAAGTGATAACTCATCACTTTTCATCACTAAACCATAGTCTTGTGGGTGACTTTGAAGTTACTTCACTGTCATCTAGGACGGTGACTCCCCTAAAACCGAGTGGGGACCCCCATGGGGGTCCTGACCCACTGCTGTAGATGATCCCAGCTGTGAAAGACTTTCCGCAAGACTTTTCCACTAGGAAACAATCAAAAACAATCAATGAAGATTCAAGATTTTATAATTATTGTTACATCTAAGGGGAATAGATTCTACACAAATAGACAGTAGCATATTACAATTTTCTTTTTATCTTAATACAATACATTCTTTTTTTTTTTTTTTTTTTACATTCAAATATCCATTTAATAGATTGATACAAAAGTAATAAAAATAATAATTTTGAAAACATTTTGACAATACTTTCTGGCTCTGTAACAAAACACGTAGGCCTACAAATATACGGTATGGCTCTTTAAAACAACCTGCCTAGAAAACCAACAAAAACATTCATACAGGCACCTGTAGGCCCATTTGCTTAAAGGGTCAGGGGTCAAAAATTATATCTTTTTTTTAAATATAAATCCATCAACCTCTCAGGCATAAACAACCCCCCCCCCAAATGTAAAAGAAAACAAACTGGGAGGCTGACATTTTTTCTCCAAAGAGCCCTGCGCGGACAGCCTTGTACACAGTTAAGCCATACAATTAAACTGTGGCTGGTGAACAACACATAAGAGACATCGTTACCCGGATGTCTTTGCAAGTCAAGCCATGCTTATCCTGGAGTGTGGACTGGGTAGGATCCTCCAGCAGAGCCATCACTGTAGTCTACATACTGTGAGAACACAGCTGGGTGCTGCTGTGGCAGCCCATTCTCACCTCTCCACCTCCTGTTATATGGTGACTGGAAACAGCAGAGAGACAATTAGACCAATCAGACATGGTTTAATATTCAACATTCTATGATGTGTTGGGAGCAATGTTGACCTCACACACGATTATTTGAGGTAATCGCAATTATTTTGCATAATCGTTTCCATGTTGAGAAATGTTCATATAGTTTCAAACACTTTCAAAAAAGGAGTGGAAATAGCAGATCTACAAGCTCACAACGTGTCGAGAGCTTGTAGATCATCTATTTCCACTATCAGTAGCCCCGTTTATATGGACGCTTCTAGTCATATTACGCAAAAAAAGAGAGAGAGAGAGAAAGAGAGAGAGAGAGAGAGAGAGAGAGAGAGAGAGAGAGAGAGAGAGAGAGAGAGAGAGAGAGGTTAACACACCGACCCAAAAACTTGACGAGCAATTTTATGGACATAAAATGGACGTAGACGGAATCTCTTTATGCGGGGCTAATTGTTGACATCAGGCTGTTCCGGAGGAAATTGGCGCAAGCGCTGACTCATTGTGACATCACTTCATAAAAGGCTCTGAGATCACGTACGCCACATGAGTCAACAAAAAATGCCATGGTTACGTATTCTGATGTTCCTATATGGGCATAAAAGGACACAGGCAAGCATATGGTCAAAACGGCTCTTATGACAACAGGTATAATGGGGTTTGCATTTAAGGGTGGGGCATTCATTCCCTATTTCAAATTCGGCACGCGCGTTCCCCGCCGCAGCAGGTAGTGCAGTGCCCGGCCTCGACCCGATCCGATGCGCGATTTTCTGGAACCAGCACGAAAGGTTCGGATTCTGATGTCTGACATCAGGGTTTTCCGGAACCGGCACTGTGTCTGCATAGATCTCCATTTATGGGCATAAAATGGATGCAGACAGACAGATACGGATATCTCCTTATATGAGCACCAGTAAGACTCCCTAATCGGGAGATAAGCGACCGTAGGTCACATGTATACACAAAGAGGGGTGGGGTGTCCGCGTTGCCTTGGCGGACAAATAGGTACCGGCCCCGGCTCTCCCGGACGCTCCTAGCCCGAGTTACGGCATTTTATGTGAGCTGCAGTGGAGGGGGTCCTCCACTGGGGGCGCCACCACTTTTGCATCCGTTCTGGAGCACCAGGAGTGGGTGGTCCCCAGGAATTCCCTGTGAGCAGCCCCGTTGGGGTGGTCATTTGGTCATTTTTGCACATTTGGTCATTTTTTACACCTGGGGGTCCCCCAGGGACCTGGGGGTCCCTGAAGCTCCGGGGGTCCTTGGAAGTTGTAGTTTGGCAGGTAAGGAGTGTGTGTGCAAAATGGGGCATGGATGGGGGCAACGGTTGTGGAGATATGAGCAGGGCAAAAGTGTGACATGTCACGTGACAGCTGGGGGTCCCCCAGGGACCTGGGGGTCCCTGGAGCTATGGAGATATGAGCAGGGCAAAAGTGTGACTCACTGACTCACTGACAGACAGCCCGTGGAGGTTTTGATAGTAAATGCGACCTAAGGTCGCAATAAATGGACACAGGCAAACAGATGGTCAAAGATCTCCATATATGGGCATAAAATGGACGCAAAAAGACAGATGGTCAAAACGGGTCCTATGACAACAGGTATAATGGGGTTTGCATTAAAGGGGGAACCAGCACTGTGTGTGCAACACAGTCGGAGGCACAGACAGATACAGAGATCTCCATAATGGGCATAAAGGGACACAGACAAACAGATACAGAGATCTCCATATATGGGCATGAAATGGATGCAGACAGACAGATACAGATATCTCCATATATGAGCATACATGGACACAGGCAAACAGATGGTCAATACAGGTCCTACAGAGATCTCCATATATGGGCATAAAATGGACGCAGACAGACAGATAACTCCATATATGGGCATAAATGGAAACAGGCAAACAGATGGTCAAAACAGATCCTATGACAACAGGTATAATGGGGTTTGCATTAAAGGGCAGGGCATTCATCCCCTATTTACATTGTTCCCGAGTTGGCCAGGGCGCCGACTAGTCTAATTAAAGGAGCATTGCAGCTTTTTTTTCACTTTGGTGGCGCTGTGCATTTGCATTAGGCTCCATAATACAGTATCTGGCTTAAAGTCCTGTTCACAATTTGGTGTTAGGGGAATTTCTCACCTGAACTGAGTCAGTGGGTCCCTAGACATGAAAAATCACCGAGGTGCTCGTCCGCCATAGTGGCACGAATGGCGCAATGGCCATATCAAATATGGCTGCCATCGGCTATGATGAAAATCCAACTTTTCTGTTTCTGGGTGTATATGCACATGTAATACCTCTATTTGGACTAATTGTGGTGTGGGGAATTCATTTCTGATATTGTTTTGACCATTTTGGGTGATTTGGACCTCAAAAGGTCATGGTCAAGGTCATTTTGCTATTCCGAAGACCGTGGGCCATAACTTGGCCATTGTTAGGAGTAAAAACAGGTGCAGTAGGTCTAAATCAACATTTTTTTGACCATGAAGGATCATCTTGTCTTTGAAATATCAATGTCAATGCCATTTTTCAAAAACGATTTTGTTCATTACTTGCACTTTTATAGTATTTTTTGTAAGTTTGTTACTATAGTAAGTTTGTTTTGTTTATAACAAAATACATACTAGTGAGAAATACAACAAGTGAACATCCACATTAAACTTTAAAGGGGGGTTTAAAATGGGTGTTTAAATGTAAGACTATTTACGAATAAAAGTGACAAATAAAAATCACACACAAAAGCACACACACAATTAAATAACAATTTCCCTCAAAGTGCACCATATTGTGATTGTGTGCATCCAAGTTAGTATGATGTGTTTTTACAGGATGTATTTGCCATTGTTCCATGGCAAAATATGATGCACCGATATTGGGGTGGCATAGCTCAGGGGTAGAGAAACCGTTATTAGAGCACAAAGGGTTCCCGAAGGGTTCCCAGTTCGAATCCGGGCTCCCCCTGAGTTAATGTCGAAGGGTCCTTGGGCAAGACTCTGAACCCCACATTGCTCCCGGTGAGCTGGTTGGTGCCTTGCATGGTTTCCTCCACCACCGGTGTATGAATGTGTGGGTGAATGTAATGCACAATTTCTGTAAAGCGCTTTGGATAAAAGCGCTATATAAATGCACCATTTACCATTTATCCATCAGCAAGGCAGCCATATCCTTGAGAGTCGAAGTGTTCCTTGCATCCATCCATGTTCCATTGGTTCTAGTCTTTCCTCAGGTTCCTTGGCTGTTGCAAGCAGGTAGCAAGACATGCACTAGAAAGGTGCCTTGTTGGTCTCAGCAGTTGTACTTCTCTGCTACCAATGCTGTGTCTTGTTCTGTCAAGGTCTTTGCCTCTCCAAAGTTTGTTAGATATTGTATTCGGTCAGAAGCCATAGCTGCATGCTTAGTCCCCACCTGGCCCATGCAGTCATCTCCAGTTTCCAAGGCATATGTCCCCTGATCACTGTCTTGGCTAGTGGTGCTCCAAGATGAGAGACTGCTTGATGCTGTAGAAGCATGTGCCGCTGCACACCTAGTGCCATACTGCTCTCTGGGGTCCACTCATAATCCTGGCGACCCATTATTCCCTCCATTAGGTTAGGGTTATGGGTAGGTTTAGTTATAATAGGGCCAGTTGACTCCACATGTACCAGCAGCTTGGTGACAGCCTCCTCAATCTAGTTCAATCTTTGGGATCTCTTCACCTCCAGCCCCTTTTGCAGGAAGCCACTCATCATCAGAGATAACAGAGTCGACAGACCCATCCCTCATCAACTTTACAAATTCTGGGTGTCTGAGGAGAACAAACAGCTCTCCAGCTGTGTGTTCGGAATATGGTGTCCATTCAAGCTTGTGGCGATGTAGGTAGAACGGCTGCCTCCTGCTTATTTGTCGAAGTGTCCTTAAGCAAGACACTGAACCCCTAACTGCTCCCGATGAGCACCTTGCATGGTTTCATGGTGTGAATGTATGTGTGAATGTGTGTGTTAATGGGCGAATGTGAAATACATTGTACAGCGCTTTGGAAAAGAGTGCTATATACTGTAAATGCAGTCCATGTACCATTATCAGCTCTGTTGTCTCTGTTGATGATGTCGCTAGTGGAGAAGAGATCCCAGACATCTTGAATAGGATTGAGGAAGCTGACACCTGGTGCATGTACAGCCTCCATTATAACTAAGCCTATCCCTAACCTTCACTAACCTAATGGTCAGAATAATGGGATGTCGGAACTATGAGCGGACCCCAGTCTCCTTCACATTACTGCTATACTACACCCCATATTTCCAAGCACTGGGGATGAAGGAGATCTGGCAGCAGTATGGCACTGGTGAGACTCACTTCCACTGCATCAAGCAGTCTCATCTTGGAGCACCACTAGCCAAGACAGTGATCAAGGTACATACTGTATGCCTTGGAGACAGGAGATGACTGCATGGGCCAGGTGAGGATTAAACATGTAGTTTTGGCTTCTGACCGAGTACAATATCTAACAAACTTTGGAGAGGCAAAGACCTTGACAGAACAAGACAAGACACAGTATTGGTAGCAGAGAAGTACAACTGCTGAGACCAACAAGGCACCTTTCTAGCGCATTTCTTGCCACCTGCTTGCAACAGCCAAGGAACCTGAGGAAAGACTAGAACCAATGGAACATGGAACAGGACATGACATAAAGGCTTGTCCTGTTGTCCGGGACAAGTGCCCATACTATGGAGTGGAGGGAGCAAGGGGGGTCATTAGCCGTCCTTTTGTTATTATTTCAATGTATGACATTTTTATCCGGACAAGTGACTTTTGTCCCCAGACAAGTGAATGGGAAATATACTTGTCCAAAGGACAACTGCCTCAAAAAGTCAATGTCAAGCTCTGATGGATGGAAGGAGCACTTTGACTTTAGTACACTCCTGCCATGTCTGAAGCACGACACTCGACACTGATGGAGTTCTGTGCATCATATTTTGCCATGGAACAATGACAAATCCATCCTGTAAAAACACCTCATACTATACTTGCATGCACACAATCACAATATGGTGCACTTTGAGGGAAATTGTTATTTAATTTTGTGAGTGATTTTGTTGTGTAATTGCTCATTGCTCAATTATTTGCTCATTTAAACACCCATTTAAAGCCCCCCTTTAAAGTTAAAAGTTGATGTTTACTTGTTGTATTTCTCACTAGTATGTCTTTTTTTATAAACAAAACAAACTTACTATAAAATAGTAACAAACTTACAAATATACTAATATACTAACTAAAAATACTATAAAAGTGCAAGTAATGAACAAAATCGTTTTTGTAAAATGGCATTGACATTGGTATTTCAAAGACAAGATGATCCTTAATGGTCAAAACAATGTCAGAAATGAATTATACTGTACATGTCAGCATTAGTTGATTTAGACCTACTGCACCTGTTTTTACTCCTAACAATGGCCAAGTTATGGTCCACGGTCTTCGGAATAGCAAAATGACCTTGACCAGGACCTTTTGAGGTCCAAATCACCCAAAATGGTCAAAACAATATCAGAAATGAATTCCCCACACCACAATTAGTCCAAATAGAGGTATTACATGTGCATATAAACCCAGAAACAGAAAAGTTGGATTTTCATCATAGCCGATGGCAGCCATATTTGATATGGCCATTGCGCCATTCGTGCCACTATGGCGGACGAGCACCTCTGTGATTTTTCATGTCTAGGGCCCCACTGACTCAGTTCAGGTGAGAAACTCCCCTAACACCAAATTGGACTTTAAGCCAGATACTGTATTACCATTATTATTACTATTATTATTAATGGATACAGGGAAATGCGATCACAACACGATTTAAAAGTGGGCACATGTAAACACCAGATCGGATTGATCTCACCCCATGTAAACACTTGATCCAATACCTTCAATCGGGTTTATTTAGATCAGATTGGAATGAAGCTGTCACGTATATGCAGCTAATGTTGTTCAAGTATAACGTTGTCAACTATGTCAGTAATTTCTTTGTATATTTAGGTGTCATATCTGCCATGTGCAACTTCAAAGCCTTAAAGCCAAACAGAAATGGTCAACGACAAAAACACAATTAAATCTTTAATCACAATTATTTGAGTGACAATTAATCGTCATGTAAAATGTCATATCGTGACAGCCCTACACACCTGTTATGGTTGAGTTGTGAGTGTTCAGGGTTGCGAGACGCTCTGGGTGTGTTCTGTCTGACATCTGCTCTGGTGTCTTCACCACGGCCGCGCCGAACGGAGTCCTCTCGGTCAGACTCCTCGTCAGACGTACGTTTTCTTTGCTGTCTGTCGCTTCTGAGTTGGGAACAAGATAAGATTATGAACTTCAACAGTGGCTTCACATAGTGTAGTCCGGCTGCCAACTTAGAATTTATGGCATAGGTATGTTATTTGGTATATAGTTTTCTTTTTTATTGGCCTAAAATATTGTCTATATACATACAGTCATGAATCCACCTGCTGACCACCTGTCAGCATTGAGCAATTTCTTTTATAGGGGGTAAAAGTTTGGGCCCATCACTTACTATACACAGTACTATAAAGGAAAAAATACCCCCAAAAATCTTTAAGTAGCATGTGAGGGGTCAAACTAGGGGTTTATAATTATTCTGAATCCATTGCAAGCATTTGTTTTGCATGAAAAACATTCCTTGGGCTTAAGCCCCCCACGAAACTGTCAAAAGTGATGACTCATCATGAAACCATATTTTTGTGCGTCTGTTTTTAGGCCAAGGAATGTTTTTCATGCCAAACCAATGCCTGCAATGGATTCAGAATAATTATAAACCTCTAGTTTGACCCCTCACATGCTACTTAAAGCAGATTCTTTTGGGGTATAGTAAGTGAATGGGACAAACTTTTAACCCCTATAAATAAAATTGCTCAATGCTGACAGGCGGTCAGCAGGTGGTTTCATGAATGTATATATATATAGACAATATTTTAGGCCAATAAAAAAAAACTATATACCAAATAACATACCTATGCCATAAATGCTAAGTTGGCAGCCGGACTAGTGCCCTATGAGAGTGGTTCTCAACCTGTGGGTCGGTTAAAATATGATTATTTTGGGGGTCGCCCTATGAGAGGAGGCTCTTGTGAACTCTGCTGGTCTGTTCAACAGAAGGCAGAACAACAACATGTCCATCTCATTGTGTTCCAGGCACGTGCACACATAGACATCAAAGGGGGCTTGAGCCCCTGCCCTTTTATCGGTTAACGGTTTTGGACGAACAAGGTTTCCACCCGACAATGACGATGCCATAAATATAAGGTGCTGGGAGTGAAAATTATAATGTAGGGGTGCCTCGGATTTTTTTTTCCGCTTTCAAACTAGTTCCGCTGCAGTTTCACCACCTGTAAGACAACGGTAAACTGACAACAGAGGTGAACGTCATGAACGATCAATAACGGTTACCTCAGCATCCATCTGGGTAAACTTTTCCCGCTCGGCGATTTTGTAGATGGCGTAGCCATAGCCTTCCTCCTTCTGTTTCTCACTCCAGTTCTCCATGTCCCTGATTGGAGTCATTATATGAGGGAACTCCTTCCACTGGGACAAACAAACAGAAGGCATAAGCCGTAGCTCAACACAGCCACTGTCATATTATGTTTTTTATTTTACACAATTAAAAGTTGTTGGGGCAAAAAACGAAACTAGTTTTATTTTACATGCAGTATGATCAGAGAAAAGTAGGGGTGTAACGATATAGTAACTGCATTGAAATATCGTTTTTAATAAAAAAAAATCGAATTATATCAAAATGAAAACAGCTCAAATCGAATTGTATCGTTTGGATTTTGTATCGTATCGAATCGGCAGTGCTAAGAATTGATTGTATCTATACTACTTACCTACTTGTGCATTGTATTTAGCATGTTTAAGAAGAAGAACATTAAAAGGAGGGGTTTAATTACTTTTCCTTTCCATATAGGTACACTGGTCTATCGATAAATGTGTGTAATCTCTGTGTATATGTCAAGGTGCAGGTTTGTCAATATACAATGTCCATGTATTTGGCAGATAATCACTGTGTTTACTTATTATTCCCTTAAAAACCTGCACTATCCACACCTTTCACACAGATTTAATTTCTTTGCTAAATAGTTACTATATCTATTTTAAATAATTTAATCGAATCGTATGGTATCGGCATGAATGAACCAATATCGTCCATGTATCGTATCGTCATCCATGTATCGTGATGTGTATCGAATACCTATTAAAATGTATCGTTACACCCCTAGAGAAAAGACAGTTTTCATTTAAAAATGAAAGCATGGTTAAAAGGGAGTTTGAAGTTACAATGGGTTTTTCTAGGAAGGGGAAGTGCCAGACAAATATGTAAATATTTATATTGAATACCTTCAAATGTAATATTAATTCAGTGTTTTAAAGTGAAATACGTGTCTGCAATGGTTTATATTTCTTGTTAAAAGTTGACTTTTGAAAGAGGCATAATGTGTACCATTCAGATAAACGGTTGCAAAACTATCTGTCGCTGACCCCTAGTGATCAAGTTGATGAAATTCACCCAGATGTTAAGAGCATGTCACAATTACAAGAGTTCTTCTTAATTCCAACATCCCATCATTCACAACGTTATGTTAGTGTGAGGTTAGGGTTAGGGACAGTTCATGGGGCCAGTCAGAATAATGACTGGTTATCCTCAGTTGATTTCTTAGAGAAAAAAGGTCAGGTATTGTGAGAAGTGCTGACCATAATTATAGTTGAGCTGGTGATGGATGCTGGTGCTGTGTTCACAGATACGCTTGAGCTGCACCGTCTCCTGGCAGCTACGACACATGTAGAACGGGAAGAGGGTCTCATTCTTGACATCTCTCCACACTGGTACTCCAACACCGAGCTCAGACCTAGGGAGAGAACGAACACACACACACACACACACACACACACACACACACACACACACACACACACACACACACACACACACACACACACACACACACACACACACACAGGGCTGTCACAATTATTACATAATCGTCTAATCCAATTATTTGATATAATCATCATATTCGTTTCCACCTTGAAAAATGTTTATATTTTCAGACATGTTCAAAAATAGTGTATGCGACGCTTTGTGAGCTTGTAGATGGGCTATTTCCACTATCAATGTTCTTTTTAAAGTGTTAAGTTGTCAAATATGACCTTAATTTCTTTGTATATTTAGGTTATGTGTCATATCTACCATGTGCAACTTCAAAGCCTACAAGCCAAAAAGAAATGTAATTGTCAACGACTGTCAGTTATTTGAGTGACAATTAATAATCGTCATGTGAAATGTCATAATCGTGACAGACCTACTTACACACACGATAAGGGTAAATCCTTGCTGACATCACTGCAGCCGCATCTCAACACCACACAGGATATTCACTTGCCCATAAGGGGGAAAAAAGAAGAAAGAAACACTCACCCACGACTCGATTTCTATCAGCTTCCGACATGGTTCTCAGGTAACAGGACAGACGGCTGTCAATCGTTATCCCCGCGAGCGACAGACTTGAAGTGATGTCTTGAGTTCCAGTTCGGGCGTCAGCGGGGGGCAAGGTGTGCAGTGGTGAGGGTTCGGAGCCAGTGGCCAAAGGACCTGGGCTTTCATCTGTTTCATTACATATATAGTTGGTGGAGAATCAGAAGTGCACATTTCTGATGGATCAAAACCGCTAGAGATGAGAAAACTGAGAACAGGTTAATATGGGCTGACAACTAAAGACATCATACGGTATCCACTTTATTAGCTTTCCATCCATGACCTATTCCTTAATCCAGTTAGACCTGAGGCCTATTCTAAAAACAACCTCTTAAGGGCTTTGCAGTTTGCACACAGGCACGATTTTCAACAATTGCATTTTTTTCCCCCCGTTTGCTGCATGATTAAAAAACGCATTGGATTTGGTGTGTAATAAATAATGAGCAGAATCTGCGCTGCAGATCCAAAAAGGAGTCATAAAAGGAGTGATGATGAGTTTTTACCGCATGCGACAAGAAGCACGAATCGAACTGGGTTCGATCGGGGGGAAAAAAAACTCACTGTGCGCAGCCACTTGCCGCTTGACAACAACAGCCGCTTGTCACATGGTGAAAACAGGGAGGCCAGGGTAAAAGTGATTGAGGCCTAGAATTAATGCAGCGCGCATAAAATGGTATAACTCGGGCTAGGAGAAGCCGGGAGAGCCGGGGGTGGTACCCACGCGTCGGCCTCGGCGCGGGACGGGGCAGGCACCCAGGGGGCCCCGGAGGCAGGGCCACCGCCGGGACCCCCGGAAATCCGGGGACCCCCTGGAAAGAAATATGGAAAAATAGCCAAATGGAGCGCCGGGGCCATGCCGTTCGCGGGCCCCAGGAGAAAATGGTAAAAATTCAAAATGTGGGAAAATGAGCCAAAGTGTAGCGGTTGCACACGCTCCGCAGCTCCACTGCCGTGCGGGTCTCGGACTCGAGCCAGGTGCCCACGCGTCTGGCTCGCCGCCCCGGACCCGGCCGGGGGCTCCACGCACTGGCCAGGCATTCCAAGGACCCCCCGGGGGAACCAGGCTGGTCCCGAGTACCCACTCTAGCTGTATTGATGAATAGCTATTAAAATGATTTTATTTAATCAATATATATTGAATAGGCACATGAGGAGCACTTTATAGACAAGAGCTGTTTCCGGCTTCATTTATTTTTATTCAAACAGTGAATAAAAAGGTTATTTAAAATAATTCTAACGTGGTATAATTATAGACGTGGATTTAACATCTAAATGAGGTCTAAAAATATAATGAACTGTATTGGCATCAATGGCAAAAGTTTAATCCAATAGTTGGAGATCATATAACGTACAATTGTTTTATTAATAAATATTTAGTGAATAATGTTTTAAAATTCAAAGGTCTAGATTCGGTCTAAAAATATACCAAAAATAGCCGGGCTAAATTCTGTATAAATTTAGCCTAGACGTATAATAGACGGACATTGTTTAGTGGGCATGCTGGTCTATGCTGGTTTATGCTGGTTCATGCTGGTCTGTGCTGGTGCTGGTGCTGGTCCCATGCTGGTCTATAGTGGTTTATGCTGGTTCATGCTGGTCTGTGCTGGTGCTGGTCTGTGCTGGTGCTGGTGCTGGTCTATGCTGGTCCACCATCTAAACCAGCATAAAACCAGCATGAACCAGCACAGACCAGCACAGACCAGCATCTAAACCAGCATGAACCAGCATGAACCAGCATAAACTAGCATAGACCAGCACAGACCAGCATGAAAATTGTTCTGGTCTGTGCTGGTTTTTCTAGCAGCCAGGGTAGGGGAAGGGATAATGTGATATCACCTCCCAAAATCACACCACCCCAATATCAGCAATTCAACATGATACTTCGGTTGCGACTTTGTTTGCAGAGAAATATCGTTTTTAATTAAAAAAATCGAATTATATCAAAATGAAAACAGCTCAAATCGAATTGTATCGTTTGGATTTTGTATCGTATCGAATCGGCAGTGCTAAGAATTGATTGTACTACCTACTTGTGCATTGTATTTAGCATTTTTAAGAAGAAGAACATTAAAAGGAGGGGTTTAATTACTTTTCCTTTCCATATAGGTACACTGGTCTATCGATAAATGTGTGTAATCTCTGTGTATATGTCAAGGTGCAGGTTTGTCAATATACAATGTCCATGTATTTGGCAGATAATCACTGTGTTTACTTATTTATATCCATAATAAATAATACATGTTTCCCTTAAAAACCTGCACTATCCACACCTTTCACACAGATTTAATTTCTTTGCTAGTTACTATATCGATTTTAAATCATTTAATCGAATCGTATTGTATCGGCATGAATGAACCAATATCGTCCATGTATCGTATCGTCATCCATGTATCGTGATGTGTATCGAATACCTATTAAAATATATCGTTACACCCCTAGAGAAAAGACAGTTTTCATTTAAAAATGAAAGCATGGTTAAAAGGGAGTTTGAAGTTACAATGGGTTTTTCTAGGAAGGGGAAGTGCCAGACAAATATGTAAATATTTATATTGAATACCTTCAAATGTAATATTAATTCAGTGTTTTAAAGTGAAATACTTGTCTGCAATGGTTTATATTTCTTGTTAAAAGTTGACTTTTGAAAGAGGCATAATGTGTACCATTCAGATAAGTTGCAAAACTATCTGTCGCTGACCCCTAGTGATCAAGTTGATGAAATTCACCCAGATGTTAAGAGCATGTCACAATTACAAGAGTTCTTCTTAATTCCAACATCCCATCATTCACAACGTTAGGTTAGTGTGAGGTTAGGGTTAGGGACAGTTCATGGGGCCAGTCAGAATAATGACTGGTTATCCTCAGTTGATTTCTTAGAGAAAAAAGGTCAGGTATTGTGAGAAGTGCTGACCATATAGTTGAGCTGGTGATGGATGCTGGTGCTGTGTTCACAGATACGCTTGAGCTGCACCGTCTCCTGGCAGCTACGACACATGTAGAACGGGAAGAGGGTCTCATTCTTAGACATCTCTCCACACTGGTACTCCAACACCGAGCTCAGACCTAGGGAGAGAACGAACACACACACACACACACACACACACACACACACACACACACACACACACACACACACACACACACACACACACACACACACACACACACACACACAGGGCTGTCACAATTATTACATAATCGTCTAATCGCAATTATTTGATATAATCATCATATTCGTTTCCACGTTGAAAAATGTTTATATTTTCAGACATGTTCAAAAATAGTGTATGCGACACTTTGTGAGCTTGTAGATGGGCTATTTCCACTATCAATGTTCTTTTTAAAGTGTTAAGTTGTCAAATATGACCTTAATTTCTTTGTATATTTAGGTTATGTGTCATATCTACCATGTGCAACTTCAAAGCCTACAAGCCAAAAAGAAATGTAATTGTCAACGACTGTCAGTTATTTGAGTGACAATTAATAATCGTCATGTGAAATGTCATAATCGTGACAGACCTACTTACACACACGATAAGGGTAAATCCTTGCTGACATCACTGCAGCCGCATCTCAACACCACACAGGATATTCACTTGCCCATAAGGGGGAAAAAAGAAGAAAGAAACACTCACCCACGACTCGATTTCTATCAGCTTCCGACATGGTTCTCAGGTAACAGGACAGACGGCTGTCAATCGTTATCCCCGCGAGCGACAGACTTGAAGTGATGTCTTGAGTTCCAGTTCGGGCGTCAGCGGGGGGCAAGGTGTGCAGTGGTGAGGGTTCGGAGCCAGTGGCCAAAGGACCTGGGCTTTCATCTGTTTCATTACATATATAGTTGGTGGAGAATCAGAAGTGCACATTTCTGATGGATCAAAACCGCTAGAGATGAGAAAACTGAGAACAGGTTAATATGGGCTGACAACTAAAGACATCATACGGTATCCACTTTATTAGCTTTCCATCCATGACCTATTCCTTAATCCATTTAGACCTGAGGCCTATTCTAAAAACAACCTCTTAAGGGCTTTGCAGTTTGCACACAGGCACGATTTTCAACAATTGCATTTTTTTTCCCCCGTTTGCTGCATGATTAAAAAACGCATTGGATTTGGTGTGTAATAAATAATGTGCAGAATCTGCGCTGCAGATCCAAAAAGGAGTCATAAAAGGAGTGATGATGAGTTTTTACCGCATGCGACAAGAAGCACGAATCGAACTGGGTTCGATCGGGGGGAAAAAAAACTCACTGTGCGCAGCCACTTGCCGCTTGACAACAACAGCCGCTTGTCACATGGTGAAAACAGGGAGGCCAGGGTAAAAGTGATTGAGGCCTAGAATTATTGCAGCGCGCATAAAATGGTATAACTCGGGCTAGGAGAAGCCGGGAGAGCCGGGGGTGGTACCCACGCGTCGGCCTCGGCGCGGGACGGGGCAGGCACCCAGGGGGTCCCCGGAGGCAGGGCCACCGCCGGGACCCCCGGAAATCCGGGGACCCCCTGGAAAGAAATATGGAAAAATAGCCAAATGGCCATGCCGTTCGCGGGCCCCAGGAGAAAATGGTAAAAATTCAAAATGTGGGAAAATGAGCCAAAGTGTAGCGGTTGCACACGCTCCGCAGCTCCACTGCCGTGCGGGTCTCGGACTCGAGCCAGGTGCCCACGCGTCTGGCTCGCCGCCCCGGACCCGGCCGGGGGCTCCACAAACTGGCCAGGCATTCCAAGGACCCCCCGGGGGAACCAGGCTGGTCCCGAGTACCCACTCTAGCTGTATTGATGAATAGCTATTAAAATGATTTTATTTAATCAATATATATTGAATAGGCACATGAGGAGCACTTTATAGACAAGAGCTGTTTCCGGCTTCATTTATTTTTATTCAAACAGCGAATAAAAAGGTTATTTAAAATAATTCTAACGTCGTATAATTATAGACGTGGATTTAACATCTAAATGAGGTCTAAAAATATAATGAACTGTATTGGCATCAATGGCAAAAGTTTAATCCAATAGTTGGAGATCATATAACGTACAATTGTTTTATTAATAAATATTTAGTGGATAATGTTTTAAAATTCAAAGGTCTAGATTCGGTCTAAAAATATACCAAAAATAGCCGGGCTAAATTCTGTATAAATTTAGCCTAGACGTATAATAGACGGACATTGTTTAGTGGGCATGCTGGTCTATGCTGGTTTATGCTGGTTCATGCTGGTCTGTGCTGGTGCTGGTGCTGGTCCCATGCTGGTCTATGCTGGTTTATGCTGGTTCATGCTGGTCTGTGCTGGTGCTGGTCTGTGCTGGTGCTGGTGCTGGTCTATGCTGGTCCACCATCTAAACCAGCATAAAACCAGCATGAACCAGCACAGACCAGCACAGACCAGCATCTAAACCAGCATGAACCAGCATGAACCAGCATAAACTAGCATAGACCAGCACAGACCAGCATGAAAATTGTTCTGGTCTGTGCTGGTTTTTCTAGCCAGGGTAGGGGAAGGGATAATGTGATATCACCTCCCAAAATCACACCACCCCAATATCAGCAATTCAACATGATACTTCGGTTGCGACTTTGTTTGCAGAGAAGGAAAATAGCACATTTATTTCAGCTAGTAAAGAGGTGAACAGGTGTTGTTGTCTTGACATTTTCCCAGTCAACGTTAGAATATTTAACTCACAATGTAATTCACGTGTTGTTTTAAGTTCCGCCAAAAGACGGCGCCAGATAACAAGTAAAGACATCCTATCTGGTGTCTTATCATAGGCTACTGTCTATGAAATGTCTGGGGCTGGAGTCTGTGCAACGCACAGGTCCACCAAATTATGGGCCCTGGGTACAAGTATTCACTGCGGGTCCCCCATGAATGTTCTTCATAGGGGAGGGGGTTTAACCCATTTACACATTGGGAACACATTATTAGGCCTACTCATTATTTTGTGCTTTAACTATTGAAAAATAGCAACAAAGAAAAAAAGAAAAAGAAAAAAAGTGAAAACATCTTTGAATATAATTCAAATCCTCATATTCAAATCTTCCTAAGGTTTTTTGAAAAAACCTATGTTTCTATGTCAGTGGTGCTCAAACCTTTTTATGTGAAGGACCCCCAAAATGATATGTATTTGGCCACGGACCCCCACCTCAAAATATTTAGTTCCAGGGGAGAAGCAAAATTTGAGTTACAAATGTTCACTCACATATATTCAAGATTTGCACACATTTACACGACTTTTAAAAAATAGCAGATCTACAAGCTCGCAACATGGCACTCGGTGCCCCCCCCCCCCCGTGACGCCCCTGGGTCCTGGACCTGGTGAGACGTAGGAGGGCCAGGACAGGAGCCAATCCACAGAGCCTAGTCCTTCCAAGCGCCAGATTTCCTCTCCCAGTCTCTGCAGTTCCGGAGCGGTGGAGTGAATGGTCCTCTCTTTCCCTAGCCTCAGGATCCAAGCATTTCAAGAAAGTCTTTCCCTAATGGGAAAGATCGTGGGTAGCTACTGGGATGTAAGTCGGGACTTGATCAACCCTGGCTGGGTCACCCAAGTGAGGGGTATGATGTTGCGAGACCGGAAACCCCCGATGAGCTTGGGCTACGTCACAAAGTGTAGCGGTTGCACACGCTCCGCAGCTCCACTGCCGTGCGGGTCTCGGACTCGAGCCAGGTGCCCACGCGTCTGGCTCGCCACCCCGGACCCGGCCGGGGGCTCCACAAACTGGCCAGGCATTCCAAGGACCCCCCGGGGGAACCAGGCTGGTCCCGAGTACCCACTCTAGCTGTATTGATGAATAGCTATTAAAATGATTTTATTTAATCAATATATATTGAATAGGCACATGAGGGCACTTTATAGACAAGAGCTGTTTCCGGCTTCATTTATTTTTATTCAAACAGCAAATAAAAAGGTTATTTAAAATAATTCTAACGTGGTATAATTATAGACGTGGATTCAACATCTAAATGAGGTCTAAAAATATAATGAACTGTATTGGCATCAATGGCAAAAGTTTAATCCAATAGTTGGAGATCATATAACGTACAATTGTTTTATTAATAAATATTTAGTGGATAATGTTTTAAAATTCAAAGGTCTAGATTCGGTCTAAAAATATACCAAAAATAGCCGGGCTAAATTCTGTATAAATTTAGCCTAGACGTATAATAGACGGACATTGTTTAGTGGGCATGCTGGTCTATGCTGGTTTATGCTGGTTCATGCTGGTCTGTGCTGGTGCTGGTGCTGGTCCCATGCTGGTCTATGCTGGTTTATGCTGGTTCATGCTGGTCTGTGCTGGTGCTGGTCTGTGCTGGTGCTGGTGCTGGTCTATGCTGGTCCACCATCTAAACCAGCATAAAACCAGCATGAACCAGCACAGACCAGCACAGACCAGCATCTAAACCAGCATGAACCAGCATGAACCAGCATAAACTAGCATAGACCAGCACAGACCAGCATGAAAATTGTTCTGGTCTGTGCTGGTTTTTCTAGCCAGGGTAGGGGAAGGGATAATGTGATATCACCTCCCAAAATCACACCACCCCAATATCAGCAATTCAACATGATACTTCGGTTGCGACTTTGTTTGCAGAGAAGGAAAATAGCACATTTATTTCAGCTAGTAAAGAGGTGAACAGGTGTTGTTGTCTTGACATTTTCCCAGTCAACGTTAGAATATTTAACTCACAATGTAATTCACGTGTTGTTTTAAGTTCCGCCAAAAGACGGCGCCAGATAACAAGTAAAGACATCCTATCTGGTGTCTTATCATAGGCTACTGTCTATGAAATGTCTGGGGCTGGAGTCTGTGCAACGCACAGGTCCACCAAATTATGGGCCCTGGGTACAAGTATTCACTGCGGGCCCCCCATGAATGTTCTTCATAGGGGAGGGGGTTTAACCCATTTACACATTGGGAACACATTATTAGGCCTACTCATTATTTTGTGCTTTAACTATTGAAAAATAGCAACAAAGAAAAAAAGAAAAAGAAAAAAAGTGAAAACATCTTTGAATATAATTCAAATCCTCATATTCAAATCTTCCTAAGGTTTTTTGAAAAAACCTATGTTTCTATGTCAGTGGTGCTCAAACCTTTTTATGTGAAGGACCCCCAAAATGATATGTATTTGGCCACGGACCCCCACCTCAAAATATTTAGTTCCAGGGGAGAAGCAAAATTTGAGTTACAAATGTTCACTCACATATATTCAAGATTTGCACACATTTACACGACTTTTAAAAAATAGCAGATCTACAAGCTCGCAACATGGCACTCGGTGCCGCGCTGTGAGCTTGTATATCTGCTATTTTTCTGTCCCACTGCCCCACTCCCCCCCCCCGTGACGCCCCTGGGTCCTGGACCTGGTGAGACGTAGGAGGGCCAGGACAGGAGCCAATCCACAGAGCCTAGTCCTTCCAAGCGCCAGATTTCCTCTCCCAGTCTCTGCAGTTCCGGAGCGGTGGAGTGAATGGTCCTCTCTTTCCCTAGCCTCAGGATCCAGGCATTTCAAGAAAGTCTTTCCCTAATGGGAAAGATCGTGGGTAGCTACTGGGATGTAAGTCGGGACTTGATCAACCCTGGCTGGGTCACCCAAGTGAGGGGTATGATGTTGCGAGACCGGAAACTCCCGATGAGCTTGGGCTACGTCACTGAGGATACGTCCCAGGTGCATAGTTATTGACTGCGATGGAGGTGTGCTGAACGGCTTTGCAATGCTCGGCCCAGCGACTCGCTCGGCAGGGCCTCACGTGGATCAAGGTCGCTTGAACCAATTCAGCGCTGTTTGAGTTGCATACCGATAGGGACAGAATAGTAAATAATGTTTAGGTGAGAGCGTTTGGTTACTGGCCAATCAAAGCATGTCCTTGCACAAACCTCTCCCCCTCCCCTCCATTCTTCTCATCTTCAAAAAAATACTTTACTTCAGAAAAGATTTGTTAGACTGGCAACATCCTCTGATCGATTGGAACCATCTGCTCCTCTCTTCAAGAAACTAAACATTCTGTCTGTGTCCGAGGTTAATTCTTTACAGATATGTATATTTGTGTATGAATGTATTTATGATCAACACAAGCTACCAAAGGGGTTTAATAGCTTCTTTTCATTTAATTCTGATATTCATTCATATGTCACAAGACAATCAAAGGACCTTCATGTACCTTATTGTCGTACTTCCCTCAGGCAGTTTGAAATAAGATATAGAGGTGCTAATTTATGGAATGCCGCCGATCCAAGGATAAAAGAATCTTCATTACCAGTCTTTAAAGTCATCTACAAAAAAAAGCTCATAGCTAAAAAGTAGTAGATATGTATTTGATTATGTGTGTACAGGTCAGTAGGTAAAGTGTAGTATATATGCATGTACCGGTACTTTATTGTATGTAAACTAAAATTAAGCATGTTTATTGAATGTACTATTGCATAATGTTTTTTTTTTTATATAGTATGTATACTTATGTCTGATTTTATAAATTAGGGGAAGTTCTTCATAAACCACCAGGCTTCTTAACTTCTCCTGCACAATATATCACATAAATGTATTGTTTCTTGTATTTTGTGCTAATAAAAAATACAAAAAAAGTAATAATACAAAGAATACAAAAAAATACAGGAGGAGTCTTTACATAATCTGTGCTTAATATTATTAGTGGCCAAGCCACGCAGTGGCAAAGGCCACTCATTGACATTGTACTTCATCATTAGTATTATTATTATTCTTTGCCACTTTTTCTCTAGTGGCTTGACCATGCAGTCGCTTTGTATGACTATGCCAAACGGCTAAAACACGAAGCCGATCCAACTCCAGATCGCGTTCATGTTTAAAATGAGCCCTTCTCTACCGGCCGTAAGTTTTCTGTTCTGAGTGAAAGAAAATACAATCACTCGAAAATTTCAGAAATACTGAGATTACATTTACTCAGATTGCTTTCACTCCAAGCCTCCAAAATATGAAAAAATAAATTCAATAAAATACTGTGGCACTTTAATCGAAGGCACTAAGCCTACATAGAACTTTGGATCAAATCCCGCCTGGGGTTGATAAAAGAATAAAACCATGAAATTCTGGTAAACATGTACAGTTTGTGTCCCTGGACATTGTCTGATATGGAGCCTTCCCCATAATGCCCCTCCTTCATACCTATTTTAATATCCGCCATTACCAAATAATGTATTTTGCATCATAACTCCTGAACCAAGCATTATAATACAAACTATGTGATGTCTACACCTATGTTGTGATGGCCAAGAATTACAATGATATCATGTGCAGCATCATAAACTGTCCAGGTGAATAGTATCACAGTATTTTATGTCTGTTGCATACAGTCTTTTGCATACATGTTGTGTAGAGGCCAATTTTTGCATTTACCTATAACTCCACAGATTAGTGTAAAGCTTTATATGCACACTTCCCAGAGGCCAAGGAAAACCCTGTGCCCTGCATTTTTCACATCTGCCTTTTATATCGCCACCAGAAGGCCGACTTACAGTATGTAAAACACATTCTTCGATACACATTCTGTGATTTTATCCGAAAATCACACAAATCAGTACACAGTATCTCTACAGTGATGTAATCATGACGGATTTGTCCGACATCATATTCTATCTAATTGGCTAACATTGAATTCCAAGCTTTGCAGGATTGCTCCTTTTTGAACAAAATGTCTCAAATCATGAACGCAGCCTGCTATGTGTGTGTAATTTTGCACACACATTCCCACTAGGCCAAGGAACAGATGCCACTCTCTCACATTGGCCTGTTATAGCGCCACCAGCGGGTCAACTTTTGCAAAACACATTTTTGGAACAAAATGCCTCAAATCCCGCATGCAGCGTCCGATTGCCGTAAAAGGCCCAAGAATGCGTGGCACCCTTTTCACTTTGGCCTATTATAGAGCCACCAGTAGGCCAAAAAAAACTACCTTACCTGCCGGAGACCTGTTCGGAAGAACACTGCTTCTAGTTTTTCTTTGATTTCTTTTCCCACTTTTCGTGCTTTTACTGCTTTCCCTTGCTGCTTTTTTGCTTTCCTGCTTTTTCTGGCTTGGCCAGTTTATCGCTGCTTGCAGCTATATTTTTTCTTATTATTATTACAATAACAGAATAGGCAGAGAACGAAAAAAAAATAGGGCTGTCAAATATATATATTTTTTAAATCAGATTAATCACAGCTTAAAAATGTATCGAACTATGTCCAAAATATGCCATTTCTGTCTGTATATTGTTGTGGAAATGAAAAGATAAAGGCGGAATAAGGCGGATACATTTATACAGTATTTACTGTATGTATGTATGTTTATTATATAATCATTAGTATTGCTTATTATAATTATTATTATTAAGGAACTCTAGAAATCTCAGTTGGAACTGTTACCTGATGCTGGATAAAGCGGTTGAAGATGGATGTATTGAAGATGGATTATTATTTATGCATGTAGAGTAGGCTACCTTATTTGCCATTTATTGTGTAGCAATAAAACACTGGCTTATAGTTTAATTATTGGAAACTAAAGAGCCTAAATGCAACAATAGGCTTGTCATTCATTCAGGATGGAAAATACATTTTGGGGAGAAGTGGAAAAGTCAGTTTAGCATTAGGGAGAAGGGATTACTAGATTATCTGTCTGGGATACAGATAATTCATTCAGTTGACACATGCTGCACAACACAAGCCTGTGCTGATTGCCTATGTCAAATCCCGGTCAAATCAGGGTCATCGAGCATCGTTAACCTATGTTACACAGCCTAGGATAGCTGGCAAATATGCTGCAGTGTTGAAGACGCATGATCACGCATCCATCGCGACCATTTCTCTGGATCTAATGCAAGCAGTTGGAGCCTAAAATCGTGGATTTTAATGTGTTGCTGTTGTCCTCTCCAATTGAACAGCCAAACGTAGTAGTAGATCTCTATTTGAGATGTATTGATGATGATCAGTTATTAATCCAGTGGCAGCGATGTTTCCAAGAGGTTTAACAACTTTTTTCAGCAAGCGTCTCCCCCTCTGCTCACTCTGTGAGTGTGAGATTTGAGCATCAGTGTGTGGAGGGGGGAAGGGGGAGGGGCTGCAGTGAATGGGCCGGTTATCAAGCCCCCAGAACCCTGGGGGCGCCCTGAAACCAAATGGACATGGTGGCCGTTTTGAGGTACTGCAGTTGGGTCTACTCACATGAACGCGCGTCTAGGCTTCTTTGTATTGACGCGCGTTCATACCGGAAGTGCTCGTTCATGAAGCGCGTCCATGAACACAAACTATGACGCAAAACGCGTCACAGTAGACCCACTACCTCACGGTTTTACTAGCCGGAAGAAGGGGTGAAAACGCCTCATGCGCTGGGTGAGCAACTCAATGCAAGTGGACTATGCCGGTTATGCTGTGCATGCGTTAACCCTATAAGTGCCTATCCCGAACAAGTTCGGCTTTATTTCAATCCAATCCAATATTTTATTTGCTATTTTACTTACCCCGAGCTGCTTGGAGCAACGTGGGTGGTCCTTGCTCGTCCAGCGCTAGCCAACGAGAGACGGTAGATGGTCCGACGATTTACTTCATTGAAAATGGTTTAAAATAAAGTTTAGAGCCCCCCAAAAAAACCTCAATATATACTGTCGGCGGCGCGACGTATTCCAGGGTGCCTATCCCGAACTAGTTCGGGATATTTAATAAAATTAATTATTTAATCGGAGGCCTCAACGAAGCCCTGGTCTAAACGTCCATCCATGGTCCAGGCCAACACTCGGCCATACACGGGCCGTAGTCGCGCTAACGGCCGCATCGCTTCGCCCACTCCAATAATAAATCACATCTTTAGACAGGATTTTCTCCGGATTGTGTTCCCAGACCCAAAGAGAACGTTTTTTGCGACTGAAATAGCTTTAGATCGGGCTTCTAAATGGGTTAGCATTTTGGCTACGTTACCCATAGCATTGGCTGGAGTGAAATCCCAAGGCACTTGGGACAGTGTCGACGGAAGCTAGAGCGAAGGTCTATAGAGACATTTCTGGCACTCTAGCGCCCCCTTGTGGCGCTATTAACTGTATGAGTTAATTGCGTTAAATATTTTTAAGCAATTCATCCTAAAAATTAATTACCGCCGTTAACGCGATAATTGTGACAGCTATAGAAGAAAAATTGCATGGATGCACCTGGGACATATCCTCAGTGATGTAGCCCAAGGTCATAGGGGTTTCGGGTCTCACAACATCATGCCTCTCGCTCAGGTGACCCAGCCAGGGTGATCAAGTCCAGAAGAAACTTTCAAGGGAAAGACAGGGCCACACTCCGCTGTTCCGGAACTACTCTGCCGAGACTGGGAGGGGCAATCTGGCACATGGCAGGACCAGGCTCTGTGGGTTGACTCCTGGCCAGTCTCCTCCTACGTCTCATCAGGTCCACTCCTGCTCTCACCAGGTCCAGGACCTGTCCGTAGCACCAGACTCCCAGTACCAAGCATTTAATTCAGGAGCAGTGGGTTCCTGAGCGCTAGTGGCTCGACTGACCTGATAAATATATTATTTGTAAACAACAACACCTTCTTATTCCCCTATGAGATACAATAATCCATCACACAGAAATAAGACAGGAGAGTGATCAGAGTGAGAATGGAATGTTTTACTATGGAGAGAGAGTATTCAAGACAAAGGTATACAGAATAATCAATGGTTCGTGCTCTCTCTGACAAATTATGTTTTGACATGAGTTTATGTATGGTCATTTGGTCAGTCAGTAGATGATGTTTCAACAGTTCATAGGATATGTTTCTTGTCCACGAATGACAAGACAAACAGTAGATTCCTGGGGGAAGAGATGTCCTTGCCGTCTGAGCTGAACCAAAACAATTCTCATTGTTTTAGGAACAGGCTCCATGGCAGTAGATAAGGCCTTTCTACCAGACCTTGTGGGTACTGTACATGACATTATATGACACAGTCACTGTGCCTTAGGGTCAGGTGGTGATCAATATGAATTGATAAAAAGATGATATAAACCACATAAACCACAACAAAATACCTAACAATCCACCGGCTGGTTAATATTGATCTTTGTATCAAATAGGATCAACAAAAGAAAACAAACTAGGCAAACAGTGGGATGAAACATGGTTAGGGTTAGGGTTAAAACATTTCTTCAATAGCAAAAGGAACTGTAATTATCGTTAGGGTTAGAGTTGACATGAAAAGCATGACATTAGTGACAAAATGTTATCATGTTTACACATAAATGAAATAACCCCTTGTAATCAGATTGATAAGTCACAATATTAGTTGATCAGTCTTCCCCTGCAACCTGTTCAAAAGAAAACAAGGTGTAACAAAACAAATAGAAGAATATAAGACAGAATATAAATAAAAAGGGGTCCATAAGTCCATAAGTCCTCGATATGATGAGGGCTAGAGACAGAGCAAAGTCCAAGGATCGAGTTGAGGTCTTGTTGGAGATGGGTCGGAGATGGGCGGAGACGGGAAGTGGGGTTCTTTAGGTGGGGTTCAGACAGCTCCTACGGACAGAAGCTTGCGGCAGTTCACTAATATCAGTACAATGGATTCTTCAGTCATAATTATAGCGGCAATTTCTCCAACAGTGCGATTTCAGAATACTCACAGGCCCGGGAGGCAATGGCCTCCCGCTGTGATGATGGCGCGTTCACACTGCCCTCTGGCCTCTGGTGGTCCCTCTGCACCGCCTGTCGTCCGTCGGGCCTAGAGGATGACAGGCAGGTCACTTGTATTTCAACAATTTACAATCATAATTTCTCCACCCAGATGTTTTTCTTCACAGTGCATTTCCGTTACACACCGACAACCAGAGCATAGCTCTGGTCCTGCGGTTGATTGGCTCATGCACTGGTGGCCCATCGTTTGTTGGTGGTGCCCCTTTCACTCTCCGCCCTCTGTCTTTTTGTCTAACCCTAACCCTAACCCTTAGGTGTTGAGTGGCCAGTTGGACAACGTCTCTTGTGCGTCATACACAACCGTAAGCCATTCTGATAGTCTGTTTGTGTTGGGCTTGTGTGGCACAACATAAGGATTAATGCACACAACACAAACATACTCAAAACATACGTTTTAAAATCAAAAGTTTCAAAATCAAAATTAAACGTTGAACAATGAAAATCAAAGCATAAGCATACAGTAAAATTCAAAGCATACTCCAAACACAAACATACTCCCCCCTCTTGACACAAGGTGTGGCATAAAATTATGTTGTTGATGTTTGGGGCTAAATGGATAACATAATAAAAAATAAAAATACATTTTCAAACCACAGATTTATAATCTGTTCACAGTTCTTCAATTATTTAAAACTTTCAAAAACACAAATCAAAAATGACTTATAATAATAAGATAGTTACATCTTCAGTCAGTGTCAAATGTTTCTTAGCAGGCCTACCAGTAAGACACCCAAAGAGGACCTTGGCTTAATCAGCCATCCTTCTCAGGAATGGGATGACATGACAAGGTTGTTATGGCAACCAGGGAACAGGAAGTTCCAAACAAGGATTGTGGGTAATCGAATCTTTTTAAAATGTTTCATAACAGTACCAGAATGGAACATCAACAAAATACTTTAGACAGTAAACAATCAGAATGTTGATGAAATCAGTAGAAAGGAGGACAAAACATCTAACACTTTCTCACACATAACCACCATGGCCATGGCACAGTCACACACGCTCACGCACGCACAGGCCGAGAGGGAGTAAAGTGTCCGAGCCTCTTCTGTAAACATAGGCACCGTATAAACAGGGCCCCTTTGACATCAGAACACAGACAGAAGGTTTAAATAAAAATAAAAGATAATAATAATAACAAAATATAATTAAATGGACACCAGCCCCTCGGGAAGCAAAACAAAAAGGACAACAAAGGAGGAGAGAGAAAACCGGCCAAAATAAAATGTAAATAAAACATGAAATCAAGCCAAGCTCAAGTCCGTCCAGTCCAAAAAAAAAAAAAAAAAAAAAACATTAAAGTTATACCATGTAACTTTTTTTATAAAACAAATCTTAAAATTGCCCTAACTGTTAAATCGCTAAAGTTTTAGAACACCCACTCTGTTATTTTCAGCTTCTGAAGCCTTCTCTTTATATGTTTTCTATGAGTTGTGAGGGGGGTAGAATTTCCCGGCAAAATGATGTCATCTCCCACATGATACACTACCGGCCAATCACAGCGCGGATCATACACCACCGGCCAATCACAGCGAGTCTTGCTGTCTCTAAAGGAAGTAGCTTCCCTCAGCAACTGTGTTTACATTGGTGAAGGAATCTTGCCTGCTACTCCCTCAATCCTGGTCTAAAAATGACGGGAGACGGCTCTACTGATGCGTATCGGCGAGGCGGAGGTGCTCGCGACGGCCGCGGTGGTCCGCGCGGCGACTCCGGCCGAAAAAAGCAATGCCGCTACTGACCACTAGTTGAGCAGCTTCCACAGTACAGCTTTAAATCAAATATAATTTAAGATGTGTTATTAGGAGCAACAGAAACATGTTCAAATAAAATGTTGGTTGCCCTGATTCCTAGATTGGGAGGTAAACCAGGCAAGTGGGTTAGAACAAAACAAAAATAAAGTGAGACCCATTTCGAGAGAGGGAGAGAGAGATACAAAAACCAAGACCAAAGGTCATATGTGCGTACAGTATGTAACCAGCCACCCGAAGTTTATAACGACCCCCACAGTTTCTCAAAATAAAATAATAATAAAATAACACATAGGCCGTGCCAGCCTATAAGCAGCGTAAGCAGCTCACGCAAGCAGCAAGCATTAAGCAGGCAAGCAGCATCATCCTGTACAGTACTGTACAGAACACATGAATCACATAGCACCGCTCACTTCACCTTGGTTTGATTCTTTCCCTTTTTTTTCTTTCATAATAGACAAACCAAGGTTTTAACTAGGGGAGAAAAATAGGATTAGAAAGGATACCCTTTTCCTTTAGACAATATAGGCCTACCGTATATATCACGCATACACATACATGCAGTACATGTATCCATGCATACAATATCTCATACATTTACACACGTGGGTCAGTCAGTTCAGAGGTCATCATTCAGAGGGGGGCTTCTTTAGTTCTAGTGGTCATGTTTATCTAAAATGTTCTTGGAAGCGCTCACAGACTGAGATAAACGAAGACATGTAAGCGTAAAGTAATTATTGATAAAATAACCACAGTTTTCTTATGTGATTAAGTGGCTGGAATCAGCCGTTATTGGGTTAAATAACACTGGTCAAAAAGATTTCCATCCGATACAGGCAAAACCTCTGTACTGGGAATCCTCCAAAGACAGGAAAAACCTCTGTCTGGGTCAAAATAAGTCCACTTCTCCTCCAAAGACAGGAAAAAACCTCTGTCTGGGTCAAAATAAGTCCACTTCTCCTCCAAAGACAGGAAAAACCTTTGTCTTTTACCCTTTTTTTAGAAACAGGAACAACGTCTGATTCTGTGGATGTTAATAACACCAACTTGGGACTAGCATCAACCATGACCTTCGGCGGCTATGTCCAAATTCTTCAGAACCAGGCAAACCCTCTGATTCTGGTAAACGTGCAACAAAAAGCAATAAAACAATAGAATAAAAACAACATTAAACAACACTTAAGACAGCAGGTACAAATCTTTAAGTACTGGACACCTCTGTGATTTACAGTGCAAAAAAGGCATGTATAGCCTACACTCAAAACTGAGAAATAGATTTAGAAAGTTAAGGTGTAGAAAACCACCTTGGAACTTCAAAGACTTAAAAAGAATAACATAACCGATTTAATGGCTGTTTTTAACAGGGCCGCAGATAAAAAGTAATTTGTAAGGCAAACCGGAACGCCGAAACAACGGAATTTGGAACACATTATTTAGGACACAGGGGCCTCATGGACAAGGTTAAATCATGGAAACAGCAGATCAACTTAAACAAGTTTTTTTTTCCTTTACCAGAACAGAAATGGTCAAAATCCGGTCTAAGAAATAACATTTTGCTTCTGACTCCCTCACTCTGCTTCGCGACGGCAAGCGAGGGAGTGAGAGGTGTAAACTTAAACAGCTCATTTGGAACCAAAAGAGACAGATAACAGAGACTAACTTTCCTATATATACTACCCTCCTGATAACCGGGTCAAGCCCAGTCCCACACGAGGACTGAGAGGATGCGTCTTGCAAAAAGACAACAAAACGGTACCGAAAAAAAAAATAAAGTTTGAAAATCACAGAAATAACGACCGATAAAATGACCATCTACTGTTATCCAAACGCAGATAAGGGTTAATTTACGACGCGTGTCAAACCAAAACATAATTAGGAGTTATCTGACTCCTCCGACGGGGAGAACAATAATTCAAAAATCTCAATTATTTAAAAATCATTAATTCAAAATTCAAAGACACGACACGTAACGTTACAGGGACAAACCGTAAACTATAAAGGATTAATAAAAAGTAATTATGTAGTAGACTGAAATTTTATTGGATTTAATTATTTTATTGAAACTTGCAAAAACGGTCTTTTAAGCTATTCTTTTGGTTAAGAGTATTGTATTTCAATGCTTTTATTTTGGTCCAGTTATTTCAAGCTATTTTCGTTATTGGTGAAACATTTTGGGTCCATTGAAAACAGTTTGACATGTTTCTTTATTACTTTACATCACTACAGTGATCTACAGTTCTGTGATTCACTACAGTATTTGGTGGATCTGCTATCGATTGTGTTGGTCTGTTTCAGCTGTAGAGGGCGCTCGCTGGTGTCTCCGCTTCAGTACACACAGCGTCATGGATTATTCATTCACACTTTTGCCCCTCTACAGGTAAAACTGACATCAGACGGCTCAATGTGAAAACTATATAATTTGGGTACTGTATATGATGTGTAGAGCAGTATTTTCGCTGTGAAATGTTTACTCTAAGAGTTTAATTTAGACCTTTAGTTGGTATTGTTTGTAATCCACATGGTGAACTATAGGGAGACGCCATTTTCCGCAGTTTACACTGTGAGGCGTCGCTGCACGTTGTGTGTGTTTGCCTTTGATCTATTTCATTATTTAATTCATGGAGCACAGAAACTGTGAACTTTATGTGTGAAAGCTAAAAACTAACAGGATGCATTACAGATGCTGTGGTCATTTAAAAACGTGATTAATTCATGAAGATAAGAGTGTTGCTGTTAAAAACAAGAGTAATTCATGGAGAGATAAGAGTGCATCTAAAGATATAAATAAAAATAACCTAAGGTTAAAAAGGTGATAAAACGGGTTTGGTTTAAAAACAATTCATTTATATAATATGGGTTAAAAATGTGAATGTACAGTACATGTTTACAGGTGCCTTTGATTCAATCAGTGCATTTAAGCACTTCTTATGCACTTTGCTGGTGTAGTATGGTAACATTTAAGTGTCCTAACATGCAATGTGCCTTTTATATCAACATTGTGATATTTTGTGGTCCAATACAGTTACTCACTGAAGGACACTTTATTTGAGTTTATTGATGATGCCTATGTAGTGCATTTAAATAATGCTAACAGTGATGCTTAAGCATACATGGTGTGCTTTTCTATTAATATTGTTATATGATGCTACAGTTATACATACCGATTGGCACTTTTTGAGTACATTGATGCTACACATATATACAGTATATGGTGCATTTATTTTGGATGACTGTATTTTGGATAATTCATGGTGACTTGGTGACAGTATTATAGTAGTGATACAGTATGTGACATGATGCTGCTGAACTATTGTACATTTATTGTGAGTTTATTTCTGAAGAACATGATCGAATGTAATTGTTATTTTGATTATTGCCTTTTTGAAATTTATATAAAGTACACATTGTGTTTTGAAGCGACACACAGCGTCGTGGATTATTCATTCACACTTTTGCCCCTCTACAGGGGGCGCTACAATTACACATGTTATAATTTAAAAGAATGTTATAATGAATGGTGTCTCTAGGCCTACTGTATCTCCCCTATGTTGGGCTGGCACAGACAATAGCCTATGATAGGATGTGTCCGAGCAATTTATGTGTTTACTCAAGTGAAGGTTAAGTAGACAATGAGCGATACTAAAACATTATTTAGCCTTGTCCGACTCCCTGAAATATCAAAAATCACTGAGAAGCGACTCATCGCGCAGATAACTGAATAAAACAATATACTTATCTTAAAATATTATTCCGGTCACCAATGGTGCATAAAGATCCGTCCTCGGACCGTGGAGCATGCAATCAGAAAACCATGTGTCCAGCGGTCCAGTGGCGGATGTCCAAGCAGGGAATGTTATCAAATAAATTGTACTGTTGTCAAAATAATAACCTTGTCTGAAAACACAGTAAACTTCCAAACTCACAGCTGGTTCTTTTTATACGTGTTGTAACACTGTTCCACCGGGGGAGAGAAAGTGCACCCAAATCGGCTAAATAAGCCACGGTCACTTGTCCGTCCATCGGTCGGTCAACATTACATCAGTATGCGGCGACGTAGGACCATTTTGATAAATATATTATTTGTAAACAACAACACCTTATTATTCCCCTATGAGATACAATAATCCAACACAAAGAAATAAGACAGGAGAGTGATCAGAGTGAGAATGGAATGTTTTACTGTGGAGAGAGAGTATTCAAGACAAAGGTACAACAGAATAATCAATGGTTCGTGCTCTCTCTGACAAATTCTGTTTTGACATGAGTTTATGTATGGTCATTTGGTCAGTCAGTAGATGACGTTTCAACAATTCATAGGATATGTTTCTTGTCCACGAATGACAAGACAAAGAGTCCATATACAGTAGATTCCTGGGGGAAGAGATATCCTTGCCGTCTGAGCTGAACCAAAACAATTCTCATTGTTTTAGGAACAGGCTCCATGGCAGTAGATAAGGCCTTTCTACCAGACCTTGTGTGTACTGTACATGACATTATATGACACAGTCACTGTGCCTTAGGGTCAGGTGGTGATCAATATGAATTGATAAAAAGATGATATAAACAACAACAAAATACCTAACAATTCCTAAAGGCCTCACCATGGGTTTGTTGGGCCTCCTCCTCACGGAAGACACAGGCTGAGGTGCCAACCCATGATATTACTACCAAATTAATTATCCCAACCCCCCCTCCCTACTGGTATCGTAGCTAAAAAAAAAATTAATTGGCCTCTGTTTGAGATCATACATTATACTTCCACTAATACAGGAGGTTAAAGGACAACTTTGTTTTTTTACAACAAGGGTTCATATTTTAGATTGTAATTAGAGAAAAGAAAAAGTGAGTGTTAAAATGTTTTCATTTGCTTCGTTCTATTGTTTTATCGCGTTTACAGTGCTAAAATGTGGGGCATGCGTACGCATGGGGGCATGCGTACAAGTGGCTAAATATGTCTTTTTAGACACAATAAGCCAGCAGTTTCTTTATTGCTATTTACAGTAACACTTCTAGCCCACATAAGTCACATCCAACCATGAAAGGTTGTGTTGTATCTTGGGAATGGGCTTATTCTGTGTAAAATTACATATTTAGCCACTTGTATGCATGCCCCCAACCACTGAAATAAGAATCTCTAAAACAATAAAAAGAAGTAAATTAAATCATTTTAACACTCATCTTTTATATTCTGTAATTACAATCTAAAATATGAACCCTTGTTGTAAAAAAACTAAAGTTGTCCTTTAATCAACTCAATCACGTAGTTGTTGAAGCCCATTATGTAATTTTATGTCAACAAATAGAAAAGAAAAGAAAAGAAAAGAAAAGAAAAGAAAAGAAAAGAAAAGAAAAGAAAAGAAAAGAAAAGAAATTCAAGACGATGGTGAATTATATAGTTAATGCTATGAACGGCCCTCTAAACTTTTTCAGCTCAACAGAACTTTGTATGGTGCATATTCTAAACAACGCGAATATCAAAAGAACATTATCAAAGACTTTATTAGACTACATCAATGTGAATGAATAAAGCAAACTGCAAGGTATGAATGTAATATTAGCACAATCTCTGTAAAGCGCCAAAGGTCCTATATGCACCTTTTACCATTTATTTACCATTTACACACATGTACAGTACACACACACACACACACACACACACACACACACACACACACACACACACACACACACACACACACACACACACACACACACACACACACACACAGAGAGAGAGAGAGAGAGAGAGAGAGAGAGAGAGAGAGAGAGAGAGAGAGAGAGAGATACGATTTTATCTGCAGCATGCCATTCTGAAACAAAACCATGAGGAACTGGTAAAGACACAGGCCTGTATTTGGAAATGTCACAATCAGGGCTCCAGGGTGCGAACTATTAGGTCGCATATGCAACCTAATTTCATAAAGTGCGAGTTAAAATTTAACCAGGTCGTGCCTTAGGGCGACCTGAAAAAAAAAAGAAAGAAAAAAGAAAATCCTCAATCGAGGATCGCCTGACGCCTCTTCTCTCTCTCTCGCTCCGTCTCTCTCTCTCCCTGTCCCTGACTGCCTGCCTGCTCCGCCCCTCCCCTTCTCTCTCTTTCACTCACATACACACACACTCACACAGTGCACACACTCTAGCGTCGGTCGGTCCGGTGGTCGAGCCACACACACAGACAGATTCTCTCTCTCTCTCGCTCACCTTGGATAGATATCACACATATACTAACCTTTCTTTGTATAACCATGCTTTTTCTGTTGTCATCTCGAACTGGATAATAACCACAGGGCTGTGGGTTGTTTGTATGCTATTAGATTAGCTATTGATTAGCATTCACTCGTGGATGTTTCCACCGTTGGTTACATTAACCTACTGTTACGTACGAAAACAGCTGTGGCTCGTTTAAGTTCCTCAGTGCCCAAAATGCGCTTTTCACTTCATAGACAATTAGCTCAAATTAATGGCACCTGTAAACTTTTCTGTCTTTTGGTGTAGCGTGTGTGTGTGTGTGTGTGTGTGTGTGTGTGTGTGTGTGTGTGTGTGTGTGTGTGTGTGTGTGTGTGTGTGTGTGTGTGTGTGTGTGTGTGTGTGTGTCTCCAACTTAAGTGAACGTTTTCTGTTGATCAAGCAGCTTACTTCCCAGTATCTCACTCCAAAACCATAAGGACAATTTTATTTTTCTATCCTGCATGAAAGCAGGCCTATTGCATTTAGTCTACGTTGTGCAATTTGAAAGGCATAGTTCTATATTGCATTTGTTAGCCTAGATATTCGTAAATTTCTTGAATTAATGTCTTTAGTTTGCAAATATTAACTTGAAGCAAAAATACATACAAACTAGGCTACAGCTTTTTTTTTACTTATCATGAGACATAATTTTATCAGGGTATTCAACAACATTATATCGAATATCAAAGGCTTTCCTAATATCACACAGCCTTGGTGCTGACCTATTTTGTCAACTACTGCTGCTCATGCAGAGAAACCTAAAGTTCAGATTAAAATATTTAGCAAATATCAAGTTTGGGTCATTGTCAATCATTACAAGGCAACCTTATGGTATGGAAATGAACACAACTGTCATCAGCATAATAAAGCTATGTATTAATACCACGCTAATACGCTATACAGAGAAAAATATGGTGCTACCTAATTTCTGGTGGTGCTACCTAATGAAAATGTAGGTGGCACCAGTGCTACCTGTGAAAAAGTTAGTCTGGAGCCCTGGTCACAATGTCTGTTTTTATGATGGTATACAGCTTGTTGCAAGACAGGAGTTCTGCAAGTAACAAGTTCTACAAGCTGTATGTATGATTGATGTTTGACAAGGACAGTATTATGTCACTAGAACAATGCAAATAAGCTCAATTTTCCCTCAGGGCTTAAAAGTATATCTCATCTCATCTCAGCTTGGTTGTCAAAACAGACAATAGGCCTATATTATTAGTGGCTTAGATAACTGGCACGGCAGCATTTAAAGGAACGCAGGAATTTTTTAGGGTGTAGCCTACAACCTGCAAGGCTCATAGCAAGTGCTTTTCCCAATACGATAATACCACAGAGTTATATAAAAACTAAAAGGCGGGTGCCCCCGGTTGGGGGTTCTAATTTTGTTCCATGGTTAAGAGTCAAGCAACAGAATAAAACACTGTAAGAGAACATTCATTCCAAATCAATTCCCTCTTTGTCAAGTCCCACCCCATGTCGTTCTGTTACTAGGTGGGACAACAAAGCCAGGGAAGAATATTTTTATAATGGAAGTGAAATCAATTGTATCATGTTTGTTTATGGGTTGATTGTTGACCGTGCGTGCATTCCTTAATTCCTGTGGCTTTACATGCATTGCGTGCATCGCAAACTGAAATGAGAGAGAGACAGAGACAGAGAGCGGGTGAGCGGGCGAGCGAGTGAGAGAGAGAGAGGGGGGGGGGGGGGGGGGGATGAGCGCAAGGGGAGAGAGTCCAATACAAATCATTGAGAGAGGGAATGGGTGATGGGTGTTTTTAAGTAATGAGCGCGAGGGGTGAGGGGGGGTTGAGAGGGGGGGGGGGGGGGGTGAGCAAAGGGGAGAGAGTCCTATATTCGGAATAGCGGTGTTTCTAATTTTTTCGGAATAGGGGTCCGTCGGAATAGCGGTGTTTCGGAATAGGGGACCGTCCCCAATCAACTCAATCACGTAGTTGTTGACGTCCGTTATGTAATTTTATGTCAACAAATAGAAAAGAAAAGAAAAGAAATTCAAGACGATGGTGAATTATATAGTTAAATAATGCTATGAACGGCACTATAAACTTTTTCAGCTCAAGAGAACTTTGTATGGTGAATATTCTAAACAACACGAATATCAAAAGAACGTTATCAAAGACTTTATTAGACTACATCAATGTGAATGAATAAAGCAAACTCAAGGTATGAATGTAATATTAGCACAATCTCTGTAAAGCGCCAAAGGCGCTATATGCACCTTTTACCATTTATTTACCATTTACACACATGTACAGTACACACACATGCACACGCACACGCACACACACACACACACACACACACACACACACACACACACACACACACACACACACACAAATAGATGATGTTTTATCTGCAGCATGCCATTCTGAAACAAAACCATGAGGAACTGGTAAAGGCACAGGCCTGTATTTGGAAATGTGACAATCAGAGGCGTAATTTGACCAATATCTAAGGTGTTGCAAGGAATGAAGTGTGTCCACTTATATTTTGGGTTTTATCCGGTTTTGGGTGCTTTTTATTTCAATTTCGGGTGTTTATTCCACACACAACAGTCTAACAAGGAGCTGCAGATAGCCGTATAGTTACTATTCACACTACAAAATAGATAAGGGTTTACAGGCATTTGTTTTATTATTATCTAGAAACAATACTCCACAGGTTAGGTAGCCTAATAATGTGCCAGTATGACTAAGATAGTGAACTTAATGAAATAAATGAATTGAAAGACTAAACACTGTCAAAACGAGAGAGAGAGAGAGAGAGAGAAAGAGAGAGAGAGAGACGGAGTGTCCGTGCGATTAGGCCCATTGAATGCACATGTGCGCGCACAGACGTTGCGCACCAAAAATAGCCATTCTACAGTAGACCCTACAAACTTGCGTTCAATTTAGGATAATCAAGGTAGAGATGCAGTGCTACATGGATTTCTACACGGAGGGTAGGCCTAATTCATCTATGTACTGTCCTGCAAACTTTTGTGGTGGAGAGAAAATGCATAATTGACAACATTATGTTCTTTATGAAAAAGCTAGGTTGTTAACACCCTGGAGGCCCAAATGGCGCCCCTGGTCACAATGTCTGTTTTTATGATGGTATGGTAATATACAGCTTGTTGCGAGACAGGAGTTACGCAATGATTGATGTTTGACAAGGACAGTATTATGTCACTAGAAAATGCAAAGCTTGGTTGTCAAAACAGTATATTATTAGTCCCTCCTCAAACCTCTCACCACCTCCTGTGTCACCCGGGGGGGGGGGGGGGGGGGGGGGGGGGTACCTCTGCTATGGAACGCCTTGCCCTTAGACCTTAAACTAGCAGAGTCAGTGCCCTCTTTTAAATCGCTTTTAAAAACTCATCTCTATGTTAAGTGTTTTTCCTAAGGGAAATGGTGTCTCAAATGTTCTAAATGTGTGTTTTAATTTCTCTTTTATTTCATTCTGATTTGCTCTTGTTTTAATATGTCTGTAAAGCACTTTGTAACTATGTTTGGAAAATTGCTATACAAATAAAATGCATTCATTCATTCATTCATTCATTCAAAGTGTGCTCGAATTATGACAATGATCATGACATAATTTACCATGCTAAAAAGAGTAGTGTCATAATTGTGTGACGCCACGAAGACAAGAAATTGGCCTTCCCAGCCTTTCAATTATGTCTTATGTGACAGGCGTCTTGCTGTATGGCAGGACATCAAGTACCTTGGCCACATTTTCACACATATCTAGAAACAGTGCTGCAATTTTATGCCCAGGCTAATGTGTTGCTTCGCAGGTTCAGTAGCCTACAGCTTTCTTGTGGTGCACATACAAGAAAGGTAGCATGCGGAGGCTTACAAGTGGCCTACAATGGTGCCCTGAGGATACTATTTAAATTCCCTAGATGGCATAGTGCCAGTCACTGGCATAGTGCCAGTCACAGGCATAGTGCCAGTTTGTAACGTGTGGAATCCATACCTATGAGGCTCTCATAAGGCACTCTATGTATGCATTCATGTCTCACTACAGCTTTCTTGTGGTGCACATACAAGAAAGGTAGCATGCAGAGGCTTAAAGTGGCCTACAATGGTGCCCTGAGGATACTATTTAAATTCCCTAGATGGCATAGTGCCAGTCACTGGCATAGTGCCAGTCACAGGCATAGTGCCAGTTTGTAACGTGTGGAATCCATACCCATGAGGCTCTCATAAAGCACTCTATGTATGCATTCATGTCTCACTACAGCTTTCTTGTGGCGCACATACAAGAAAGGTAGCATGCGGAGGCTTAAAGTGGCCTACAATGGTGCCCTGAGGATACTATTTAAATTCCCTAGATGGCATAGTGCCAGTCACAGGCATAGTGCCAGTTTGTAACGTGTGGAATCCATACCCATGAGGCTCTCATAAAGCACTCTATGTATGCATTCATGTCTCACCTGGATGAGTCCCAGAACAGTATCATTGAGGATAATAGTCAATCCTGGGAAGTCCAGGCTGTGTTAACACTGGAGAGTCAGCCTCTAACTATGATTTTTTTTTGTATGTACTCAATGGACTCCTTGTGTCTGGAATAAAGTTAATTGTGAATTGAACTGAATTGAATTGAAAGTCCTGACCACCTAATACTTCAACATATTTTGTAGGCAGGGTCCTAAAGCACTTCCAAAACCCCACATAACTATTAAACGTCCAATCTATCCATTAACCACTTGTTCTCAGATAGAATCCATACTCAATTGTTAAAATGTCTCACACACTCTCTTCTCCTCCAGGCTAGCATGTTATTAAGTGTGCCTGCCATGCAATGGCAAAACACTTATTGTAATCCGCTATACATAACTCTGCCATACTTTTGCATAGCAACGTGATTTAAACTTTAAAACGCTCACACGACTTTGGACCTTTTCTGGCAAATAGGGAGAAACTGTAATAGCTGAAGCCTCGCCCCCTCTGTCTTCCTATTGGCTGAGCTTTAAACAGCCATAACTCCAGTTTGCAGCATGGTACCGTCTCAAACAGGGGCATAGTTCTCCCAATTTAAAATGACTCCAATACGGAAGTAAAACTTCCTATGAGTGGCCGCTAGTTGCGCTGTTTTCCCCCCCGGCCGGTCGCAAAAAGAATTAGCCCTATTCACGGCCCGCCCACTCAGCATCCCCCGGGTGCTGAAGTCACGTTTTGAAGGGGAAAATCCTACTAAAGCCTATAGAGTTAACACAGAAATCGTACATTTAATGCAATTTCCGAATAGTAAAGTATAAAATACGGCTAGCATGATCAAGAACACAAGATAGTAAAAGGCACAAAGCATTATAATTTACTTTACCGTTCGAAATAATGATTTTTTGGCTTTAAGTCGAGCTATTTCTGTTATAGTTTCCCCTTCTAAATTGATGTCAGCACCCGGGGGATGCTGAGAATTTGCTGAGTGGGCGGGTCATGAATAGGGCTAATTGTTCTCCATTGGATCCCATTCATTTTCCCCTTTCGTGTTCTAACCTTAATTTACATTTTCATGAATACTTTATAGTTCCTATCGCTAGTTAAAAAATGCCTTTCAATCACCATCATATGCGTTTTGTTGAAATTTGGTCCAATTTATTTTAAAATAAATGATAAAGTTGCGGGGGGCGTGGCCGACTTCTGATGAAAGTGATATGCGGCCAGCCTGCATGCACACCACAACTAGTTGCCCAGAGCAGATATACAAGCTAACAACTCGTCGTAATGCGACGCACGGTTAGCTTGTAGATCGTTTTTCTTTGTACAACGGCGTATAAACATTTTTACAAAATAAAACTATTATACAAACCCAGGTTACAATGTACATTTAGCAGACGCTTAATCCAGAGCTACCTAATTCTCTATAATTATATAAATGTTAAAACATTGTTTTTGTTAATACGCCTATAATGTATTTACTCTTATAGGCATATCAGCCACAAATACACAACTTGGTATTTATTTATTATGAATGTTACCTACTGCTCGATTGTGTAACAACTTATGAGAGCCTATATATAATGCCACCAAAACAATGCGTCTTTATTGTTTTTCTCGTCATGATTTGTGCAAGTATAGCATGCCATTAACCCTTGGATGCATGACCTACCAATACCTACACTCTTACATGATTAGGGTAAAAAATGACCCCAATTAAAATCAATGCGTTTTTGCAATAAACTACTTTGCTCTCACACATAACTCTGCCATACTTTTGCCTAGCAACGTGATTTCAACTTTAAAACGCTCACACAACTTGAGCCTTTTTTCCGCCAATAGGGACGAGCTGTAATTGTTGAAGCCCCGCCCCCTCTGTCCACTAAACACATGCAGCAGCTGTCACACTTTGCTGTCACACTTTGCTCTCACACGTAACTCTGGCATACTTTTGCGTAGAAACGTGATGTCAACTTTAAAACGCTCACACGACTTGGCACTTTTTCCGGCCAATAGGGAAGAGCTGTAATTGTTGAAGCCCCGCCCCCCTGTCTTCCTATTGGCTGGGCTTTAAACAGCCATAACTCCAGTTTGCAGCATGGTACCGTCTCAAATCTTGGTGTCTGGAATTGTTGAAGCCCCGCCCCCTCTTACAAGTCTGTTGTTTCCGCCCGCCTTGACGGCCGCTTCTCGCCCTTAGGTCGTCTTACTGGTAATAGTAGTAGTAATAATATAGTAATAGTAGTAATAGTAGGAATAGTAGGAATAATAGTTGCAACCATGGGTCGCAAGTTTAGTATGTGAACCGTCACAGCTTGTCCGTATGTATGTATCTCTGACTCTGTCACGCCTGACACTGTGGTTCTATGGGTTTGTTGCTCTGACATCATGGTCTGATGTCACTGTGATGTCAGGGGAACCACTCTAACAAAATGGGTTTGATGCTCTGACATCACGCTCTGGCTTCACTGTGATGTCACACTAACAGAATCCCTTTTATGCCCATATAGAGATCCCTGTCTCTAGAACCAGCCACACAGATATGGGCTGTGTTGGCCATCTGTCTTGGCCATATATGGATTCTGTTAGTGTGGTATGTGGCCAATGTGGTCTCCATATATGGGTATTCCCATATGAAGACCTGTTAGATATGGGCTTAATATTAATGACAGGGAACTCCATGTATGGAAATAAAACAGAGCGTGATGTCAGAACGGCAAACCCATTCAGTTAGAGTGGTTCCCCTGATATCACAGTGACATCAGAGCATGATGTCAGAGCGAAAAACCCATAAAACCACAGACTCAGGCGTGACAGAGATACATACATACATACATACGGACAAGCTGTGACTGTTCACATATAAACTTGCGACCTACGGTCACAACTGTTATTCCTACTATTCCTACTACTATTACTACTATCACTTTTATTACTACTACTATTACTACTATTACTACTATTACTACTTCTATTACTAATATTACTATTACTACTATTACCAGTAAGACAGCCTAAGGGAAAGAAGCGACCGTCAGGGCAGGCGAAAAGAACAGACTTGTAAGAGAAGGAGGGGCTTCAACAATTGCAGCTCATCCCTATGGTGGTCTAAGTCCAGACACCAAGATTTGAGACGGTACCATGCTGCAAACTGGAGTTATGGCTGTTTAAAGCCCAGCCAATAGGAAGACAGGGGGGGTGTGGCTTCAACAATTACAGCTCGTCCCTATTGGCCGGAAAAAGTGCCAAGTCGTGTGAGTGTTTTAAAGTTGAAATCACGTTGCTACGCAAAAGTATGCCAGAGTTACGTGTGAGAGCAAAGTGTGACAGCAAAGTGTGACAGCTGCTGCATGTGTTTAGTAGACAGAGGGGGCGGGGCTTCAACAATTACAGCTCGTCCCTATAGACAACATGCCTGGCCACGCCCCCTACTTCCGACCGGAAGCCCTTTTTTGGGCTTGATCGTAGCGCGATTTCCTGTTTACGTTCATCTGATCTGATTCTCCTCTTAACTAATGAGACGGGATTGTTTTACTTTGTAATTTTACTTTGTAACTTATGTTAACAATGTCACTTAATGGCAACACTCATCCACTCTGCTGATAAATAAATGAGTTGTGACGATACACACCTGTTCTGCCATCATTCAATGTTATGAGTTGGAGGAAAAAAAAAAGAGATCTCAATTGAAACAATTGCCATAGGCTTTCTTGGGCGTATGCTTTTAGTTGACCTTGTACTAGTGTACTGTCATGAAACTACCTTTTTTCATATGCAAACTTCTTAAAAAATAACGCTATTTAAATTGTTTCAAAAGCTTTATACCCTGTATATATATATATAAAATGTCACAATGCGACATAGCTTTTTACACAATGCTGTACTCCCTCCAACTGCATGTCATATTATATGTTCGCCATTTTAAACTGTTTTTATTTTATTTGACACTTGCTTTGGCAATATAAACATGTCTTCTCATGCCAATAAAGCTCCTTTGAATTGAATTGATATAGGCCTACAAATAAACAGATTTGTGTATTTGAAAGCAAGCATTGAACCTAATCAGTATTTCATGGAAGCGAATGTTGTATGATTTCTAGCTAGCAAACCTTTTCCCTTCAGAACGCTGGTTGATCATGTCAAACGTTGTCATCTCCATTCTCCTCTGTTCTGGGATGAAGTCACAGTTGGCTTGTGTTGTGTGATATGCATTAATGTTTTTACAAATAGGCCTGTCAACAACTCAACCCACTCCAGAATAGACATAATACACATTAGCCCACCTATTATGTGCATCCTATGCTGTGTTCATTTCACTATATCACTGTAAATCATCGATTTAATCCTAATCAAGGCAATATAAATATCCATTCATATTTAATGCTCATTTAATCATTAAATCCTAAACTGTCACGTCAAAACAATGAATACATTTGGCTTTAATAGATACAAAAACAAACTGGATTAATTGAAAATGACAAGTGTTTAAAAGCATTCCTTCAAAGCATCATTGGGAACATTCCTTATCTCAATAACACAATATACAGTACAACATTTGAAACCCTCAACAGTTAAAAAAAAAAAGGCATGGACAAGTCAAAGAAAAGTGTGTATAAATATTTTATTGCAATAAATATGATGAGGAGACCCTCACATCTGGCTTCATTGGTCCTGGACGTACAGTACAGGTCTGAAAGACAGAAAACAATTGCATTCACAGATACAACACAACAGCGAAGAGCTTGTATTTCAATTATAATCAATGTTGTGTTGTCACAAGTGAAAATAACTTGTACTTAGTTGTAACAAGAGTAGTCCCCATACAGTAAAAGATCGTAGCTAACAAGGCTAATTAGCTAGCATGAGAGTTTTACCTTGTTGTTGTTGTTGTTGTTGTTGTTGTTGTGAGTCGTGCTGCTTCTCTGGGGAGTTTGCTGAGTTTAGGATATGTTAAGGATGTCATCAATACTATTAACTGGTGTAGATAGAATAAAAACATCGAAGATAGCGGTGCGCTTGCATATCAAGAGACCATGACCGCAGTCACCGCACCATCTGACAGCTGGAAAAAAAACCTCCGTTGGTTTAACCCTTTCAGTTCATTGTCATAATCTTTTACTGCAGCGCTGGGCAGTGTTGCCAAAATTTGTGAGAGAAATAAGCCAAACAAGCCAACTCTTGCAATATAAATAAGCAAAAAAAACAAGATAGTTTAGGTAAATAAATTGACTTGGCAACACGTTTATATGCATGCCTGACAGAGAGAACCCGGAAGTTCCCTTTCGACTTGGGGGCGGGGCGTCCCTCCTGCAATCGGCCAGGAATGTTGTCTATTGGCGGAAAAAAGGCTCAAGTTGTGTGAGCGATTTAAAGTTGAAATCACGTTGCTAGGCAAAAGTATGGCAGAGTTATGTGTGAGAGCAAAGTAGTTTATTGCAAAAACGCATTGATTTTAATTGGGCTCATTTTTGACCCCACTCATGGAAGAGTGGGGTAGTGATACAAAAACTGCAATTTCTCAAAATTAATGAAAGAATAAATAAAAATGCAAATGGCCTCATGTCACAAACATGTTTTATGAGGAATACCTGGAATATTAAAATATTAACACTTTTACTTTTAAAGATATTGAAGAATAACAACCCGTGCATCTAAGGGTTAAGCTATAGGCCTACATAAACACATCGACACACACCAGCCTACAGATTATCAGTGGCCACTCACAGCCAAAATAGCCTATGTTCTAAGCCAAGGGAAGCCTATATTATTTTATAAACTCGTCTTTAAGATTGGCATATGGCATTCTTGATAATCTGTCATGTATGCCTACCACAGACTTACTTTACATTAGGCCTACTTCAGACCATTTATCAAATATTTCATGTAACATTTTGGAAACTGAAAACAGCACTTTTTACATAAGTTGCATACGTCCTGCTATCCTGTATCCTTTGGCATACCTCATACCTGTTGTTGGAGCCAGGAGTATGGGAGATCTGGGTCGGGAGCCCTTTTGGAATTTGAAGTTGGTCATAGCAGGCTTCAGCGATGTGATGTTATGGCAATTATCTGGCTTTTTGTAGGTTTAGAACGGCTATTAAGTAATAATGTATTTCCCCCAAGTAACCACTCGTATATAAAGTGGTATAGCCTATAATAGAATATAAAACTAAACAAAAGAAACACTCAACATTTAGCCTCGCCAAATGGTATTAATTAAAACATTTGAAAATAACACTGAGGCTACAGTATAATTGTCAATAGAACAGTCTGCACGTCAAACTAAGTTAGCACTTACATTCACACATACAAATGTCACACAAATTAGCATAGGAACGCACACAAATAGGCATAGGTTGATCTCACATTTTATTTCCAAAATATAAACCAGAATGAAATTGACTGAATCAAAGAGGAGGAATAGGCTGAATGATGTACTACTGTAAATACCTCAATCAAACAAAAATGACATGAATCAAGCGCATTTACGTTTAACGATCGCTGATTGAAATAACCTCTTTAATATGTAGGAATAATTAACCCACGTGATCGTTGGCAGCCAATAGCATCTCTGGTGCCTTTACAATTCTATGATGGCGACACCCATTCCAAGGGGTAGAAATGGGCCATTTGCGCTGCATAGAAACCAATGGCTTCGCTTTGTCCATATATTTTATACAGTCTATGGTCTCGAAACTTGGTGTGTGTACTTAGAATGCCAACAATTAAACATCACTGTCTTCACCAATTTCTTCCTCTTCTATTACTCCCACCCCCTCTCAGAACCTGGAACGGCTCCCCAATGTCCATGAGCTAGGGATAATTGTAAAATGTACAGTACAATGAACAAGTCTGGATATGATTGGGCCTCGCTGTTGTTCAGCCAACTGGTTAATGCTACTGCCTGTCAATGAGCCTGGGGTTTAAATTCCCATGTCCACGCTTGTCTTTTATTTGTTGTTCGAGTTCAAATACCACTCAATACTTAAATGAAAACTACATTTGTATCAAATCAATCTATTTTCGAGCGGTGCTCGATCTAAGATCCAACATCTGGCTTTGTCCGGGTCCCCCAAAAATGTCCGGACCCCAAAAAAGGCCCCTTTGAAGCGTGGCCTTAAATTTTTGGTGGCACGCATAAGGGCCATGTGTCAAATTGACAGGCTTCATCGGTACTTGCATTTTGCTAAGAGATATGTTATATATAGTTAAATTAATATATATATATATATATATATATATATATATATATATATATCTTTTTCTTGAAAACATTTTCTCCATTGACTTGAATGGGAAAATAGAAAAAAAAAACTTTTCCCCAACTATTGTGATGACTGACATCATAGATGTCTGATGTCACAGACCACCTGAGATTGACAAAGTATGTCCAAAAATGGGCATTCCAAGATATGGGCTTAATATATCGCGTCATGGCAACCGCACTTGCAATGAACTGTTTTTGACCTCTGTCGGGTTTTTGTTGTTCAAAAGAACAGCCTAAAGGTTTGTTCACCAATCCCGTCACTCCCTATCACGCACATATTTTTTTCCTTCATTGAAAACCTGAAAAACATGGTCGGCCGAAATGAGGGAGCACTAGAGTGGTTCCGCTCATACCTAACAGACGGAAGCTTTTCTGTGATAATTGGGGAGGCCTCCTCATCACGGGCTCCTTTCAAATTTTCTTCATTGTTCATTTGACAGGGACGTACAGGGCTTACAGGGCCCCAAATGCCCCAAATGCTTTGGTGACATACTGACTGTAGGCATACTGATATTATTAGGCACAGGGAGAGCACTAAGAGACTTGTTTGTGGAGATGTAGGCCTATGATTCATTTTGAATACCAGGGTGTGAGCAGCTAGAGACGGATTATGGATTTTTTTGAGACTTTGTTAACTCTTCCCACGCTTTGAACGTTCACGTTCGCCTGATTTCGCAAGACCTCTCCGCCAATACGGCGCTCGTTCGGTTCGTTCGTCTGATGACTGTAAGCTGATGAGGGGTCGCGCGGCCGTCTACTGTAAACACATTTTCCGCGGTGATGGTGTAAAAAATCCATTATGCGTTAACATCAACGGAGAACAATTCACTTCCTTGTTGATTTCCTCTGGCTGTAAGGCTCTGTGGCCAGTGACTGGTCTTCTTCTTCTTCAACACATAACAGGCAAATTCACATTCATTCTCGCATGACGCCGCCCTCTGCTGCCTGGCAGACCAAAGTGCACTATTGCACAACCAAAAAAAATAAAAAATAAATAAATAAATGTCTGTCTGTCTGTCTGTCTATCTACTATAACGTCGCAAAGGTAAGCCGCTTTTTGATGGCACCAGACCCAATAAATAAATAAATAATCTGGCAGTAGGAGAGTTAATTGTTTTAATTGTATTAATTGTTTCGTATAGCCCTCAACCATATTGCCAGGTTTCATAAAAAATTATGTAATTATGGACATCCTTAACGTTTATAAAGTATTTTGACAGGTACATGGGTATCATAGTGGTGTAGTGTATCTTGTACACCAGGCCCATTGCAAGTTGCTGTCATCTACTCTGAGCCACCCCACTCTTAACTGGTGAGTAGCGGTGAAGTGAGTCTGATAGGGAAGGTTAAGCAGGACCCTAATTAGTTTGTTTTGGGATGTTTGGAGTTTAGTTTTAAGGGCTTGTGGGGCATCACGATTCCATACGTGGACTCCGTAGTCAAAGAGGGGCTGGACTATTGCACCAGCTATGGTCTTCAGTGTGTTGAAATTGACCATCGGAGCGATCCTCTGTAGGAAACAAGGTTAATTTTATTTATTGATTAGAAGAGATTTTGTTTTTTCGTGTTATGACCTTGTCACTGTGGAATCTTCTCTGGGCAGGCGGGGAACAGAGATGGAGTCAGAAGGCAACGGAGTTTGAATAGAGTGCATCATTTTATTCAACAGAATAGAATTACAGCACAAGGCAGGGTCATAGCATCTGGGTCACTACTGTAGCCGCACAGTAGAGAGCCCCGTTTCCATCCACATCTTAAGTATGATCACTTCAAAGCCTGTGAGTTTGAAATAGAGGCGGGCTTCCCAGTCTCAGCCCAGCACAGCCACTCAGATCATCATGCGCCTCTAAGGCCCGCCTCCAGCTCAGACCGCAGTCGTGTACTAACCATATGACTTACAGGAGTACACCTAAATACTAACAGTGTTACAAAAGGATAAATTATACCATATTAGGTATTTTACACTAATATTATGAGTAAACATATATATAGAAACAATATCTGAATTAAACGGATGATCATAAGTCCTTTTCCTCTGAGAGAGCATTTCTTTAAAAGACCAGCTGAGAGGAGGTGTTCCTTACTTGGCCCTGGTGACACTGGGCACAAAACCTCGTACATGAACCAAATACAGATTTTATTCCCAACCCATACTGCGTTAAATATAGAACTTTTTAGTGACCACAGTGTGTACATCTCCCATTTCACATTCCCCACCAGGAGGCGTCCCACCTGGTGTGCAGAATGTGAAAATACAGAAAGTCCACTTTAATTTTAACTTAGTAATTGACCACCTATTTGTCAGTTTACATAGGATATTAGAATTAATTCACAATCATGGGATAATCCAAAATATCAGCTTGTGATTGGATTAATCAGTTCGTTCATTCTTAGACCACAGTAAAATGAGGCAGCAAGTCATTGTATGTTTGAGTACATCACAGGCTAAGCATGTCGCAAACATTGGGTCACAGTCAAGGTGTTTGGATTATGTTGGGAACTAGAGGTGTGAAAGCTTCCCAGATAGTTCAAACGTCACTTCATCAGCCTACTCCATTGTCTTCAAGAAATCTCCCCCCCAGGAGGTTCCTGAAGCTTCATACCTTAACACTTGACGACAGAGCTACTGACGACAGCTGTGTAATTAAGTTACGCCGGTGCAGACGAGCCAATACACACGTAAAGATGAGACCTAACCCTTGTCAAATTACCCTTCCTTAACCACTCAGTTATACAATATCTGTGCACCATGTAATACTCCCTGGATACCACATCACCCACTTTGATTGTGAAGTTATCGACTTGTTTGAGGTTATGATTTGATCCAAAGAGGATGGATTCAGTTTTTCCCCGGTGAATTGATAATTTGTTGTCGTTAAGCCATGTGCAGATCTTACTTAGTTCAGAGTTAAGTGCAATCGTAGGATCGGCCTCAGTTCTTAATGGGTTGAGGTTGCTGCATGTAGAACATTAAGTTTGTCGTTATTAGTCCATTATTATGTATAGCCCTACCTGTACAGACAGATTCAATCTGTTTAATCTCCAATTAAACTGTAACAAGCTTCACGTTCATAAAGTTATTTGTTTAGTTATTTGGGCCGCTTTTGTTTGCTCCTCCAAGTTATTGTAGTGATGCGCGGAAGCGGGGATTGAACACGGGACTCCCACTCGCCACTCGCCAGTCCAACGCACAACCAGTCGTGCTAATAGGGCTGAGCCCGATTAGCAGGGCTGTTGTCGCTGGTTCATGGCTGGTACTAACTGTGGGGGCTACAATCACCCCCCTGATCTTTGGGGCACGCCCTCGCGCTTCACACTTCACGCCGCGGACCGCCGTACACGACATGGACCTGTCCCTCACGCGAGGATATCACGCTCCTCATCCTTCCGACAACACTAGATTGTAGTGATACACGGAAGCGGGGATTGAACCCAGGACTCCCGCTCGCCAGTCCAACGCATAACCAGTCATACTGTTGTCGCTGGTTCATGGCTGGTACTAACTGTGGGGGCTACATTATCAAAACTGAGACATCTAAATGATGCAGTTTGCCCCGACCAGTGCCACTGTGAACATGGCCTGGGTAACCACTGCTAGACTTTCACTCAATATATGGCTGGCTCACGTGGACAGATGGATCGTTGGTATTCCCTCCGAGGACAAGTGTGTACAGACCAGTAAACTCTGTGGCTGCATATCTGTCTGCTGGTGACACTTAACTTGTCAACCTCACGCAAACACAAGTCTGTCTGTCTCTGTGTGTCAGAGCGTGAGACCATGTCTGTAATGTGACCGATGCTGGAGAAAAGGTCCATAATGTGGGCATTGGTCTTTTTTCAGCTTTTTGCAGATCATGAAAGTACAGAATATAAGCTTTCAAATGACGTGTCATTCATTGCAATCGGAAGATATTTGAAGAAGATATGCTTATTTGAATGTAGTTAAACCTCGAACCAAGAATCTGAGTTACCTTAATTGCAACCGTCAGGTCGCATTTACTATCAAAACCTCGACCAGCTGCCCGTCAAGTCTGTCAGTCAGTCAGTCTGTCAGTCTGTCACACGTCACACGTCACACGTCACACGTCACACTTTTGCCCTGCTCATATCTCCGCAACCGTTGCCCCGATCCATGCCAAATTTTGCACACACACTCCTTGCATGCCAAACCACAACCTCCACCCAATTCTCATACGGCCCTCTTCTAGCGCCACCATGAGGCCGATTCTTGCAAAACACATTTTTGGACACTGCTCCTACAATTTTTGCCCTAAAATCACGCAAATCGGTACACAGCATGTCTACAATCATCTCATCAACATGGATCTGTCCGATTTAGCGCCACCTTCAGGCTGATTTTTTAAAACACATTTTTGGACACTACTCCTACAGATTTTGCCCTAAAATCACGCAAATCGCTACACAGTATGTCTACACTCATGTCATCAACATGGATCTGTCCCATATAGCGCCACCATCAGGCCGATTTTTTCAAACACATTTTTGGACACTGCTCCTACAAAATTTTGCCCTAAAATCACGCAAATCGGTACACACTTAGTTTACAATCATGTCATCAACATGGATCTGTCCCATTTAGCGCCACCTTCAGGCTGATTTTTTAAAACACATTTTTGGACAGTACTCCTACAGACTTTGCCCTAAAATAACGCAAATCGGTACACAGTATGTCTACACTCATCTCATCAACATGGATCTGTCCCTTATAGCGCCACCATTAGGCAGAATTTTTCAAACACATTTTTGGACACTGCTCCTACACAATTTGGCCTAAAATCACGCTGTGACCTGACGGTCGCTTATCTCCCGATTAGGGAGTCTTACTGGTACAATACACTCGAAAGGTTATATGGACAGATCATTTGATTGGATGCTGCTGACCCATTGTTGGCCTGAGCGACAAAGCAGACAGGGTCAGAGATGGGATTTATGGTTCTTTGAGGTGAGACGGATCTCTGGAATCTGTTTCTTTCAAAGAGCCGTTTTAAAAGACTGGCTCATTTGAGTTACTAGTTAATTTGTAGATTTTGATTATAATTACAAATAACTTCAACCCTATATACATTTATTTCTGACATGTATAGGTACATACCTGCCATTTCAAAATAGCCGATCTACAAGCTCACAATGTGTCACGTTGCCACGCATTGTGAGCTTGTAGATCTGCTATTTTCAAATGATTTTTCTACATTTTATTCATTGGAAAACCTGTGAAACAGGACATTCTGCATAATGAATACTTTCTACTATTGGTACTTTGTACTTTAAGTACATTTTGATAGCAATACTTTTGTACTTTTACTCAAGTATTTAACATTCCAAATTTCTACTTGTGGCAAAGTATTTCCACATTGATTGCAGTATTTATATTTTCTACAGTAAAGAAATTGAGTACTTTTCCCACCACTGTTCATTAGAAAGGAACGGCTCCCTATTGTGAACCGGATGCAATCGTTAATTTCAAAGATCCGTTCAAAAGACTCAATTCGTTCGCGAACGTCCCATCTCTATGAGTGACAAGCTTGATTTGTGCTTTGCCGCATCACCGTATTGCGGGGTTGTTGCGTGTCGAAAATAGCAGACATACAAGATCACATTCACAACTACAAGCTTGTAGTGCTGATATTTCAACCCAGAAACACCGCCATACAACGACATGGAGATATGCAGCAGGCAGCAGAATATGGGGAGACAGACTTTATGTCCCCAGCCAGCAGCAGAAACGAGTGACATATTAAAAGTCAGATCATATTACAAACTTTAAATGGTAGGTTCTAATTAGGGATGTTCCTAGCGGTGTAGCCTACACGACAATTTTGAAACCGAATATCCGACTTATCCAAAAATGTGTAATTTTTTTTTCACCCGGAAAATAGCCAAAACTGAGTACATTTCGATCTATTAGGGCAAACCTCGTTTGAAAAAAGTATCAAGAGTATATAAAAAGCCTTTTAATATGTTATATAATATTGGGATCTTGATCAAAGAATCAGTTACATCATGCTGCAAAATGCGCAATCTAGGTCAGATCAATAATTAGCGCATGATTCGCAGCTGGTCCCTATAGCTCTGCTACTAAAACTCTGACCACTGACCACAGCACGCAACAGTCAGTGTGACAGTCATGCTCCGCAAATCAACCAAAAGGAATGCTTAATTTGCTTGTTAAAAGCAACATTTTATTAAGACATGACTTGATATGGGTGCAGAATGTAAATGTTTAATAAAGTTAATATCTCAATAATTAAAAATATATTTAATAGAATAAACAAATTGCATTTTCAAAACAAATAGTGGTTTACACAGCGTTTCGTTGGATACCCGAATAATCGCGCACATCCCTAGTTCTAATGGATGTTTATGAAAATAAAATGATTAATAACTGGTGACGGGAGTGAGTGGGAGGACGGAGGAAGAGAGAAAGAGACGAGAGAGGGAAGGAAGGAGGGACTTCACAGATTTGCTCCGACCAAATATCATCACTACCAATTTCCACACAGGATCACAGCTGAATCTCTACCCCGCTGTGTGCTGGTTTTCAAACATGTTTGATATTTTCTACTGTCGGGTGGGTTGTAAAAATGGTTGAAAAAAAGCTAATTAACATATTGGCAGGCACTTCCACACGAGGCGAGAAAAACTGTGCCTCGTGAGCAATCTTGGGCTGTTCCTCGTCACAGTCATAAATTCCTCAAATGCCACAACATTGCGCAGGAGTTTGGCCCGTCTTTGGGGGCCCTTAGGGTTAAAGTTGTCAGAAAATGACAAAATGAGCATATTCCTGTTTGACTGCATAGTAGGCTACAGTGGAATAAAGATAAGTATATATAATATTCCTGTCATTATTTGAACGTTCACATTGCCAGTGAATTACATACATGCTCATCAGTAACGCCACTGATCAAAGAGACTGCTCTTGAACTAGAGGGCTCCAGTCTTGTTGTCTTTTACTCACATGGAGTGTGTTGCCTCTGTGTTGATGGTGATTTCCAGTGTGTGACCAACAGGGGTGTCGAGCTGTGCTCTGTTAGCCGGGGTGGGAGGCAGGAACCTGGGTATACTGTCCCTCTGTACAGCTGGGTACTGCTCCATCCACTGAACACAAAGGGGAAAAATACACATTTTAATGACTTTACATTTTAATATGATTCATTATCTATTTAATTAGATGATCTTTTTGTAGTACTTTATTAGGCACATTAATTGGTTGAGTTGCAGGAACACCTGCAAGGGTCCATTTTTAGATGAACTAAGGGCTTTGCCTTGTACCTTTGATAACAAACGGAGGTATAAAGCTGAGGTAGTCGCTGGTAGTGTACATGTTCTGAGATCCTCCAGTGCCTGTGAGGGTGATGGACTGGTTGGGAGTGTCATACTCATCTTTTACAAACATCTGGGTCACAAGAGGCGTAGAGAAAAAAACAGTGTGGTCATAGCAGTGATCCATCTATACTATAATTTTGCGAATGTCTGTCTGTCTGTCTGTCTGAGTGAGTGAGTGTCTGTCTGTCTGAAACAGCGTTTCTCCTCAGTGACTGGAGCAATTGATCTGAAATCGCATCACCATTAGCATATGAACACACCTGACATAACTGTGAAGCCCGTTTGTCACTTTCACAAATCGTATGCTGTATATTAGCATTTTTATGGTGTATCTACTATCTATTCTGCATCTAGCATGAGGCACATCTATTCTGCATCTAGCTTGAGGCAAAATGTTTAACCAGCTCTGTGTGTGTGTGTGTGTGTGTGTGTGTGTGTGTGTGTGTGTGTGTGTGTGTGTGTGTGTGTGTGTGTGTGTGTGTGTGTGTGTGTGTGCAGGCAGGCGGGTGTGTGTGCAGGCGGGTGGGCGGGCGGGCTGGGGGGGGGGGGGACCAGTATCTCTGTAGCCATTAAACGAAACGGGTTTCTTACATTGATGCTCCTACATCATGCAAGCACCAGTTAAAGTTACTTTCCATCCCTCATATACTGTGTGCACAGTGCACATCCCATATCTTTGAACGGGTAAGGGCTAGTGATTATAATAATACAAAATAAATGCAATGCTAATAAAAATGTAGACTTAAAATAGCATAAAATGTGTTTTAGCATCAGCATGTTCTTGTTTACAAAATAAAAGCATTCAACTCAGGGTTGCAGTGAGAATAGAAGGAACAGAATGAGGATCTAACCCGGTCTCCATCTGGGTCGAATGCTAACAGGTTGAAGTTTCTGTCTCTGAGAGACAAAGAGAGATGGAAGGAAAAAAAAAAGGAAAAAAAGAAGAAAAAAACAGGAATAAAATGAGATTTGTTTATTTTGTACTTTTTTAGTAGAAAATACATCATTAGATTTTAGTATAAATTTTAAAGGAAACATTCATCCCAAAACAGAATTATATTGTGCTTTTCCAGTTATCTTGAACCTACTAATATATCAAATTGTATCCATAATCTAGAAATCAGTGCATAGAGAAAATTACGAATAGGTGATTGACCCCCCCCCCCCCCCCCCCCCCCTTCTGCTTCTAAAAGCTTTTTCTAGCACAGAGCACAAGCATGATCTGAGTAAGTGGGGAGTTCATTCCGCCAGAAAATCTACTTGTATGCCGCTGCAGACGCAGAGATAGAAAATAAAATGTAAACGTAGGCTGTATACAGTATGCAACATGGTGATTTGGCAAGAACGTGGCATATATATGGACTGAAATGTAAGTCGTGGAAGCAGTGAAAATTGGTTGTGTTCAGTGACGGGCTCTCTCGCTTTATCTTGGTGTGGGACGTGCAGAGCATGTTAGAGGAAGGGGCTGACATTTCCAAAAGGGCCTTTTGGTGAAAGTGCACTGCATGTGGACGATATATCACTTTACACAAAGTAAAGGGATCTGATTGGCCCATCAGGAAAGCAGCACAAAGGGCATGCTTTTTCGGAGTCATTACAGTAGCTGGCTGCCATGACGCTAGCGCTAACCTTGCTTTCCACAAGGAGCTAGGAAATACCATGATGTGGTAGAGAAAGAGAAAATGTGAACCTTGAACTTTAAATAATGTAAAAAGCATGCATTGTGGACAATAGGGGGAGAACAGGGTATGATGAACCGCTGGGTAAGATGAACCAGCCCCTTTATCTTTAAAACTATACACATGAGTTGTCATTTGACCTTAAAATAAGAAGGAAAACATCATTTCCACCTGGCTGTGGAGTTGACAGACACATGGGCAAAGTGGAAAGCATATTTCTACCCCAAAAAGTGTTTTTTGCTGGTCGAAGTAAATGTTGTACTTTTATGGTATAATGATTTTTATGTTAAAGCAAATGTACCCAGGTCTAAACTTATATATCATGCATGTTGGTGATATCCCAATGTATAGAGCTATGTGAATCATTTAGCTAAAGATGAGCCTTAAGCATTAAGCTAGCCTGGTTTTGTCAAAATGGTGGTCGTGGGGTAAGATGAACCAAATACCTTGGGGTAAATTGAACTATGTGAATCACCATTCATATTTTTTATTCGATCTTTGCTACTCAAATTATGCTGAATGATCTTTCATTTTGATGAATACACTAATTTAAGAGAAGTTTTTTTAATATTATATTAATAATTGCAAATATTAAAAGGTTCTAAATAACAAACTTAATTTAATTGGTTTGAATATTTTTTTTTACGGTTTAAATAACCGTAAGAAAGGAAATAAGACTATTTGCAAAAGGGAAATGTGTTATTAAAATATTTCTGATAAGTACATACATTCTTTGTTCAAGTTTAAACTGTTAAAGTTTAGAATATCACATGGGTCAACTTACCCCTTTACTTGGATCAACTTACCCCTCACCTGGGGCAAGTTGAACCAAATGACCACTTTTTTTAATAAGTCATATTTTAATGATCCTTTGTCATAGACACTTACTTAAAATTTCAAATGATAGCAGACATCCTGAAACATGTCTAGATGTTTTGAATGTACTGCCATCTCACTTTTTCTTGCTTCCAGGGCAACATATGCAAAAAGTGGTTCATCTTACCCTGTTCATCACGTTACACAAAGCAAGGTGCCAACTTGCGTCTGCGCACAAGTAGGCCATGTACAGTATGGCCTACTTTGCGCAAGCAGAGCGTGCCATGAGGTTCGCTCACCGCTGGCATCACCACTGGCAATGTCAGTGACATCAACACTGGCATCACCAGGAATGCTGGTCCATCATTGCCTGTTAAGGATGTCGTTGAGATGCTGGTCCCTGATTGGGTTACAGGCTTAAACAAGAGAGGACACCGACATGCATGCCCAGCCGATCGCAGTACTGCTCTGCTTGCGCAAGTACAGTGGTGTCAGTTCAGAAAAAGCTAAGGTATGGCAACATAACTGGTGTCTTGCACGCGCGCGAAGTCATGTTGCCATACCTTAGCAACAGGCATGATACATTTATTTCAAGAAGTACATTCTATTTCCCCCCCCCCCCCCCCCCCCCCCCCGTTTCTATGGTTTCTTGGGCTGGATATGGCAGGCTGGAATGGTTGTTCAAGTGCAGCTAAACTTGTTAGTAAATGTGCCAAAATTAACAATAATGAATTGCACCTGTGCAGCTGACATGCGGAACCTGGGAATATACCATTTTGTCAAGATGGTGGAGAATTCAAGTGTGAAGAATTAGAATACCTTGTTAAAGTGACCATTTTAGACAGGGCAAACGCTATAACGACCTGATTACCGGGTGTACCAAACTTTTCTCAGTTGATTCTTATGTATTTTTTGACGTAGAATCCATTTCTGCTTGGGACATTTTTGTATTGCGCATAGTTACACACACACACACACACACACACACACACACACACACACACACACACACACGCACGCACACACACACACACACACACACACACACACACACACACACACACACACACACACATATTTTGAATATTTGAATAAATCCACTGTCTGTCTTGTCATGGAATTTTCTGCACCTAATGTTCTGCAGAGGACTGATTATGGTGACCCCATGACATTTATTCTAGTGTTACCCTTAAAGCTATACTGTGTAAGTTGCTAAACTAGTGGTCAGTCGCGGTATTGCTTTTTACGGCCGTTTTTCGCCCGGAGTCGCCGCGGACCACCGCCGCGGACCACCGCCGCGGACCACCGGAGCGGCACCGCAAACCACCGCGACCGATACCATTCCCTAGAGTGGTAGAACGTAATTTTCTGAGCAGGATTTGGGGATTAAGAGGTTAAGAATCCTTCACCATGGTAAACACTGTAGCTGAGGGAGGCTATTTCCTGAACAGACGCAGCACACGCTGTGGATTGGCCGGTAGTGTATCATGTGTGTATGAACTGCGATGTGATTGGCCAACGTATACACAACGTATACAAATGATGCAGATGACGTCATTTTGCCGGGAAATCCCGCCCCTGTCACGGCTAAGTAGAAAACATATAAAGAGAAGGCTTCAGAAGCTGAAAATAACGGAGTGGGGGTTCTAAAACTTTAGCGATTTAACAGTTAGGACAATTTTAAGATTTGTTTTATAAAAAAAGTTACATGGTATAACTTTAAGTAGCCTATTTTAAAAGCATGCGACTCATTTTCAAGACTAGGTGTAGAGGGGAATAAGAACACATTAAGTACATACCGTAAATCCCCAAATAATGAGCTTTGCTCAATAAAGAACCTCCACCATTTAATGTCCTGGTGCGCAATTGAAACGAGCAATTAAACGCCTTCCTTCATATAAGAGCCTCCCTTTTTTCTTTTCTTTTTTTATGTCTCCAGCGCTGTTTACTACTATGACTGAGATCGGTAATTTACCGCGATACGTTGAAGCATAGTCCAAGAATCGGCGGGACACAGAGGTTATATAAAGCAGCTCTACACAGACAGACACGCAGCACGCACAACCTCTGTGCTGAAGAGGAATAGTGCAGTCAGACAGAGCGCCGCGCGCGTCTCTCCAACTGCAGCCTGCATTTCTCCCTGCCCCCTGCCCCTCTCAAGACAAGTAGAAAAGAACATAATAGCCTACCAACCTGTAGCAAAGCTTTGCTAAATTGCTGCCGGAATGAACCAAGTAGAATCCACAGTTCCACACATGTCAGAGAGAGTCTAACATTAGCGCTGGCCTGTAGCCTAACACAAGATTAGCATCAGCTGTGTGTGTGTGTGTGTGTGTGTGTGTGTGTGTGTGTGTGTGTGTGTGTGTGTGTGTGTGTGTGTGTGTGTGTGTGTGTGTGCGTGCGCGTGTGCGTGTGTGTGTGTGTGTGTGTGTGTGACTTCCCCAAAAATGAATGGCAGGCCTAATAGTAATGATAGAATTAGGCCATAATGTGCACTTATGCAACTGAAGACATATTACCTTTTATTAATTAGGCTATTTGATATTTGTTTTGTTTATTTTTAATTCAGATCTATTTAATTTGCAATAATTCAACTGTATGGCATGCAATGTTTTGAGATAGGCCTACTACATTGTATTTTATTACAACACAATAGTAAATAAAAAATTCTACACACTAAATAAATGCTTTAAATAACTGATCTTAATATTATGGACCCATGGTGATTATAGGTTTTGCCATAACCATGTTGCTCTACAACAGAGGCACAGCCAAGACTGCACTGTTCATTTAATACAGTACTTGGTTTCAATAAATGAACCCAGTACATTTTACTGGGTTCAAACTGACACAAAATGTTGATTTATTCATTCTGATCTTTTTGAAAAATAGGAATAAATGCCTTCCTTCTTATACCCGCCTCCTTTCAATTAAACGCCTGGTGCCCACTACGGTTGAGACAAATAAGAGCCCGGGTTACTATAAGGGGATTTACGGTAACCAAAGGTCAAGTTCACCAAGGATATATTATTATAGATATTAAGGATATAGATATTGAGGATTTTAAGTTAAATATCTGGAAATACACGTTAACATGAATCAAACATAATAATAAGCAAAGATAATATTTAACTAAACAAAATATTGGTCAGGGACCCAGTCACCCAAAGTTGTGTAGGCTGTCAATAAATGCTTCCCAGATACACAGAACACATGTGTGAAAAACATCAAGTCAAGAAATACACTAAATTTATTACCCTTATGCTCAATAACGTCACCACAGATCCTTTACATTTTGTGTGGAATGACCATGAAGATCGATAAAAAGTATGAGACATTGGGCTGATGTCATAACCCATGGCAAAGTTGATTTCTATCGAAGTAAAGATGAAAATATTGTCAAAATGCAACAAATTATAAATAAATGGTAACAAAATGTCTGTTAATCATTTTGGAAAATGAGTGTATTTCTTGATTGTCTGAGGCAGCACCAGTTTTACAGAGGGCTGTATAGTGTTTTTCTTGTGGCAATTCCTGCACTCTGCGTCCTTTGCAGCTCAATTGAGTTGTTCATGGAATGTGGTGGCGCCACATCGAAGCCTGGGTAAAGCCCCCGGTAACTGTGGTTCAGCCAGTCAGGCGAGTGCGCGTAAATCACAAACACATTCCCTTCCCCTTCACTCTATGACAGGCGTCACTCTATGACAGGCTTGATGCTTTCATTGAGGAACTCTTGACACTTTTATGGCCCAATCAATCACCTCAGTTCATAATCTCTTTTTGATCTTTGCCATGGGCACTTTTCGCTCATAGACCATATTTAAAATAGCATACAATGTGTATCAGCATGATGTGATCTATGTTCTGTTACAAAATAAAGGCATTCAACTCAGGGTTGCAGTGAGAATAGAAGGAACAGAATGAGGAAAGCATCTAACCCGGTCTCCATCTGGGTCAAATGCTAACAGGTTGAAGTTTCTCACACAGTTAGAAGGAACTCTGAGAGACAAAGAGAGACGGAAGGAAAAGTAAAAAAAAAAAAAAAACAGGAATAAAATGAGATTATATCATTAGTTTATTTTGTACTTCTTTTTAGTAGAAAATACATCATTATATTTTAGTATACATTTTAAAGGAAACATTCATCCCAAAACAGAATTATATTGTGCTTTTCCAGTTATCTTGAACCTACTAATATATCAAATTGTATTCATAATCTAGAAATCAGTGCATAGAGAAAATTACGAATAGGTGATTGACTTCTCCCCCCTTCTAAAAGCTTTTTCTAGCACAGAGCACAAGCATGATCTGAGTAAGTGGGGAGTTCATTCCGCCAGAAAACCAACTTGTATGTCGCTGCAGACGCAGAGATAGAATATAAAATGTAAATCTAGGCTGTTTACAGTATGTAACATTAATGGTGATTTGGCAAGAATGTGGTATATATAATATATATGGACTGAAATGTAAGGATATAACCAACAAGTCGTGGAAGCAGTGAAAATTGGTTGTGTTCAGTGACGGGCCCCTGTCTCTCTCGCTTTATCTTGGTGTGGGGCGTGCGCGGTGCGAGGCGTTGTGTGCGTGTAGATCGGCTGTTTTCACTAGTTTAAATCATTTTTAAATGATAATTACAAAACAAACGGTTTTGGACATAGAAGGTTTCCACCCGACAACGACGAAATATAACTCATGTAATTGGCCCACTGGCTTGTCACTTGTCATGATCAGAAATGGCAAATCTTTGAGTAGCAGCAGCGCTATAGAGAGAGATCTCTCTCTATAGCACGCAATGAGGGCCTCTCCAACTCTTTTTCCCGGGCTGAATCAGGGGCCCAGCACGTCCCTGGCGCCAACCTCGCTTTCCACAAGGAGGAAATACCATGACGTGGTAGAGAAAGAGAAAATGTGAACCTTGAACTTTAAATAATGTAAAAAGCATGCATTGTGGACAATAGGGGGATAACAGGGTAAGATGAACCGCTGGGTAAGATGAACCAGCCCCTTTATCTTTAAAACTATACACGAGTTGTCATTTGACCTTAAAATAAGAAGGAAAACATCATTTCCACCTGGCTGTGGAGTTGACAGACACATATAACTGGAAAGCATAGTTCTACCCCCAAAAGTACCGAAGTCAAGTTTCCTTTCCTTTTGTGCTGAGTTCATATGTTGTTTAATTAAAGTCCTAGACAACTCGTCCTAGACAATTTGCCCTCCTGGCCCCCAAACTGCGCACTTAGAACTACAGACTCACTCCCTATAGCTTCCGCCGTCGACTGAAGAATCACCTCTTCAGACTCCACCTAAACCCATAACACTACTGTAACACTCCCCTTCCCTCAATGACCATACATGAAGCTAGATAGCATTTTTAGGTTTTAGAAAAGTGTTTACTGATTAGGTGCGTGGTCTACCTATGTTATTGTTTTTCTAGATTGATATTCCTATGCATTGTTATATTGTTGTTGATGTACTGACATATTATCTTGCTTATTGTAAGTTGCTTTGGATTAAAAGCGATTAAAAACTACTACTACTACTACTGCTACTGCTACTACTACTACTACTACTACTACTACTACTACTACTACTACTAATAATAATAATAATAACAAAAATATATTAATTATTAATATGTTGTTGTAATTATCATCATCATTATGTTTAGTGCACAGTTTGAACCCTGGTTAAAGGTGTATATAGGGTGCGTTCGGAAATGCTCAGTGTAGTGAGTGCAGTGGGCGTGACGTTGTAGGGTGCGTTCAGTGTGGCTTATTTACGAACGACCAGTTTTAAGAGGCAGCAGTGTGCTTTTTCACTCTGAACTCTGAATGTAAACTTTCTGAAAAGCAGCAGTTGCTAAGTATGCTAACGTAACGTTGTTATTGAACATAACATTGGCATACATGCTGTTAGTTTACATGTTGATTTGTGTGAAACTATCAAGCCCAAACGACCAATTAAGCTAAATGCTGCATTTTGTGGTCATTTCCTCCATTGTTCACAGCTGAGAAGCGCTCCAGACACGGCCATGAAAACCAACCAATCTTAACACTGCACTGACGCACCGTCGGTCAGTGCGTGCACTCAGCACACTGGTGCGCCGCGCACTGGAACGACCAGTGCGTTTCCGAAAGCACCCATTGTGTCATAAAAAAGCGTTAAGGTTAGGGTTAGGGCTAGAATCACATGTTAAATAGTGACTTAACACATAATTAATTACAGAATATGGATTGGAATCAATTACTTTGATGTTAATGAATAGATATACGAAGATGGCTCCTGAAACAGACACTCTGTACCAAAGTTATTATATATTTTTTTTTTTTTTTCATAATTATAAATTATTTAAAGGGGCTTGTAAAAACCATGCTTTTAAAAATATATATTGTATATAAATATAATACGGTTTTATACAGGTTTTAAAGTCAAAGTATGGAGAGGCCTTTAGAGTTAATGAATTGTATTTTTTGTGTAGAAAAATACACTGGGAATAATAACATACATGAAAAAATGTATGTTCTTTTTAAATTTCAGTTTAGTTTTAGATACGTCAGATTGTAGATCGGCTAATTTCACTATTGAAGATTAAAGGCCTAAAATTGGCAACACAAAATACAACTTCAGATATATATATATTTTTAATAAAGTCTCATTATTTCGTTCATAGAAACAACTAGAATAATCTTGACCTGTATTTACCGTCATAGTTCCATTTGCGTACATGTCCTTTGGGTAATGGGTTATCACAGTTCCATGAAAGTTGTTCTGTTGGGCTCCTGCATGCTGGGCTCCACAGAGCAACAGCAACACCACTGCTACTGAAGACACACTCATGGTTTAATGAGGCAACTTAAGATCCACTATTGTGTTTTCACACGCACACACACACACACGCACACGCACGCACGCACGCACGCACGCACGCACACACACACACACACACACGCACACACGCACACACGCACACACACATACACGCACACACACACACACACACACACACACACACATTTTAAATATCTGAATAAATCCACTGTCTGTCTTATCATGGAATTTTCTGCACCTTATAATGTTCTGCAGAGGACTGATTATGGTGACATGACATTTCTTCTAGCGTTACCTTTAAGTAGCCTATTTTAAAAGCATGCACTTTGGATTACTTAAATATTTTCGAAAGCAAGCACCTCATTTTCAAGAGGATTTTAAGTTAAATATCTGGAAATACACGTTAACATCAATCAAACATAATAATAGTAAAGATAATATTTAACTAAACAAAATATTGGTCATGGACCCAGTCACCCAAAGTTTGAGAGGCCTTTAAGTCCTCAGTACAGTAGGTTGTGTAGGCTGTCAATAAATGCTTCCCAGATACACAGAACACATGTGTGAAAAACATCAAGTCAAGAAATACACTAAATTTATTACCCTTATGCTCAATAACGTCACCACAGATCCTTTACATTTTGCGTGGAATGACCATGAAGATCGATAAAAAGTATGAGACATTGGGCTGATGTCATAACCCATGGCAAAGTTGATTTCTATCGAAGTAAAGATGAAAATATTGTCAAAATGCAACAAATTATAAATAAATGGTAACAAAATGTCTGTTAATCATTTTGGAAAATGAGTGTATTTCTTGATTGTCTGAGGCAGCACCAGTTTTACAGAGGGCTGTATAGTGTTTTTCTTGTGGCAATTCCTGCACTCTGTGTCCCTTGCAGCTCAATTGAGTTGTTCATGGAATGTGGTTGGCGCCACATCGTCCACAACTCTTTTGCACCTTTTCACTCTCTTTTTAGCCTCAGGATCCAAGCATTTCAAGAAGTCCCCGGTAACTGTGGTTCAGCCAGTCAGGCGAGTGCGCGTAAATCACAAACACATTCCCTTCCCCTTCACTCTATGACAGGCGTCACTCTATGACAGGCTCGTCTTTGATGCTTTCATTGATGAACTCTTGACACTTTTATGGCCCAATCAATCACCTCAGTTCATAATCTCTTTTTGATCTTTGCCATGGGCACTTTTCGCTCATAGACCATATTTAAAATAGCATACAATGTGTATCAGCATGATGTGATCTATGTTCTGTTACAAAATAAAAGCATTCAACTCAGGGTTGCAGTGAGAATAGAAGGAACAGAATGAGGAAAGCATCTAACCCGGTGTCCATCTGGGTCAAATGCTAACAGGTTGAAGTTTCTCACACAGTTAGAAGGAACTCTGAGAGACAAAGAGAGACGGAAGGAAAAGTAAAAAAAAAAAAAAAAAACAGGAATAAAATGAGATTATATCATTAGTTTATTTTGTACTTCTTTTTAGTAGAAAATACATCATTATATTTTAGTATACATTTTAAAGGAAACATTCATCCCAAAACAGAATTATATTGTGCTTTTCCAGTTATCTTGAACCTACTAATATATCAAATTGTATTCATAATCTAGAAATCAGTGCATAGAGAAAATTACGAATAGGTGATTGACTCCTCCCCCCTTCTAAAAGCTTTTTCTAGCACAGAGCACAAGCATGATCTGAGTAAGTGGGGAGTTCATTCCGCCAGAAAACCAACTTGTATGTCGCTGCAGACGCAGAGATAGAATATAAAATGTAAATGTAGGCTGTTTACAGTATGTAACATTAATGGTGATTTGGCAAGAATGTGGTATATATAATATATATGGACTGAAATGTAAGGATATAACCAACAAGTCGTGGAAGCAGTGAAAATTGGTTGTGTTCAGTGACGGGCCCCTGTCTCTCTCGCTTTATCTTGGTGTGGGGCGTGCGCGGTGCGAGGCGTTGTGTGCGTGTAGATCGGCTGTTTTCACTAGTTTAAATCATTTTTAAATGATAATTACAAAACAAACGGTTTTGGACATAGAAGGTTTCCACCCGACAACGACGAAATATAACTCATGTAATTGGCCCACTGGCTTGTCACTTGTCATGATCAGAAATGGCAAATCTTTGAGTAGCAGCAGCGCTATAGAGAGAGATCTCTCTCTATAGCACGCAATGAGGGCCTCTCCAACTCTTTTTCCCGGGCTGAATCAGGGGCCCAGCACGTCCCTGGCGCCAACCTCGCTTTCCACAAGGAGGAAATACCATGACGTGGTAGAGAAAGAGAAAATGTGAACCTTGAACTTTAAATAATGTAAAAAGCATGCATTGTGGACAATAGGGGGATAACAGGGTAAGATGAACCGCTGGGTAAGATGAACCAGCCCCTTTATCTTTAAAACTATACACGAGTTGTCATTTGACCTTAAAATAAGAAGGAAAACATCATTTCCACCTGGCTGTGGAGTTGACAGACACATATAACTGGAAAGCATAGTTCTACCCCCAAAAGTGTTTTTTGCTGGTCGAAGTATTTTTTTTTTTACTTTTATGGTATAATGATTTTTATGTTAAAGCAAATGTACCCAGGTCTAAACTTATTATGTTGGTGATATCCCAATGTATAAAACTATGTGAATCATTTAGCTAAAGATGAGCATTAAGCTAGCCAGGTTTTGTCAAAATGGTGGCCATGGGGCAAGATGAACCAAATACCTTGGGGTAAATTGAACTATGTGAATCACCATTCATATGTTTTATTAGGTCTTTGCTACTCAAATTATGCTGAATGATCTTTCATTTTGATGAATACACTAATTTAAGAGAAGTTTTTAAAATTATATTAATAATTGCAAATATTAAAAGGTTCTGAATAACAAACTTAATTTAATTGGTTTTAATATTTTTTCATGGTTTAAATAACCGTAATGCATCATTCACATACAGGAAAGCCAAGCTAATGGTTGGCTTGGTAATTCAATGTAATCTCTATGCAAAACAGCTTTTAAAATGTCCAAGCTGGAAAAAAAAAGCTTGGACATTTTTAAAGCTGGTTTGCATAGAGATTACATTGAATTACCAAGTAGGCCTGGGGCCTTATCGACATTTTGTTACCGCGATTACCGTCTTCCCATTTACCGCCGGTACTGCGGTAATTACAGCACCCCCGTATCTATTAATTAAGGTTCGGCGATAAGCCAAAATATTGCAATCATCTTCCCTAAAGTCGCCTCTCCACAGCCTGACTGCCCGAGTTATACTTCTCCGTACAGCACAGCGGGTATGGCTTTGAAAGGAGCAGATCTACAAGCTCACAACACATCGCATCCGCGACGCGTTCTGAGCTTTTAGATCTGCACTGTCGGGTTACCATAGTAACGTAGGCTAGCTAGTAGGCTTTTCAGACACAAACAGCTATGTGAACAAACCAGAAGAGGACGGGTAGTCAGATCGTGTACAGTGATTCTGTAAACTCACATCACGTCTCGACTCTCAAATCGCAGTGATTGAGTGCTGCTATATACAGGTTTTAGTTACAAGACTTGACAGAAAAGGTTATAAAATCTCCGACGCGTCGCCGGACGGGGCACAAAACGTGCGATGCGGTGGAAAAAGTAAAATAGTTTCATTTTTGGTTTTAGTCCACGCGGCCCGCGCTCCGCCAGTAATCCGTATGAATAAAAAAAGATATGCCACAACACAAGGTATGTATTAACATCCTTGTGTCGTGTGGATTACAGAGAAAGTTTACGCTGCTCTGTACTCCTCTACGCAGGCAGCTGCTGTGCTGCCCTGTGTAGGTCTGACTGTCTGTGTCTCTGAGAGTGAGAATGACGTACCGGTATGTGGCTTCCAAACTGTGGTACACGGCCCAGAGCAGAGCGGCATGGAGCGCATGCGGTCCTCTCTTCTCCCCTGTTTTAAAACTCGCTTGTTTTCCAATAAAAAATATACTTTTTTTTGTCTTTTGACCTCGGTTTACTGCGGTACGGCGGTACGGCGGTACGGCGGTTACCGTGTCCAACCCTATTACCAAGCCAACCATTAGCTTGGCTTCTCAGTGTGAATGCAGCATAAGAAAGGAAATAAGACTATTTGCAAAAGGGAAATGTGTTATTAAAATATTTCTGATAAGTATATACATGCTTTGTTCATGTTTAAACTGTTAAAGTTTAGAATATCACATGGGTCAACTTACCCCTTTACTTGGATCAACTTACCCCTCACCTGGGGCAAGTTGAACCAAATTAACACATTTTTTAATAGGTTTTATCATATGTCAAATGATAGCAGACATCCTGAAATATGTCTAGATGTTTTGAAATTACTGCTGTCTCACTTTTTCTTGCTTCCAGGGCAACATAAGCACGAAGTGGCTCATCTTACCCCCTTCTCTACAGTATGGCCTACTTTGCGCGAGCAGAGCGTGCCATGAGGTTTGCTCACCACTGGCATCACCACTGGCAATGCCAGTGACATCAAGACTGGCATCACCAGGAATGCTGGTCCCTCGAGGGACAGCGAATACAATTCCCGGCACCGGCAGCTGCCGCGACACTGCCGCGGCAGGTGCCGGACCGTTACCTAACCCTATCCTTAACCCTGACCCTAACCTTAACCATAACACTAACCCTAACCAGAGTAAAACTGTACCTAAACTATTATGTAACCCGTAGTGAAGGTATGATGGTGGTCTGAGGAGACCTGTTGGCTTTCCCTGTGTCTGATCTGGTCCTGAGGTTCACCTGGGTATTAGCCATCCAGTTCACAATGTTATGTGTGTTACTTATCCAGTTACCACCTTTTAACCTTTGGGAGATGAGATTATTATTATTCAACAAAGAAATAATAATTAAAGTAATCAATTAACTATTGCTATATTGGTCATGCGATTATAGGTGAAAAAGAAAATTATGAAAAACATGAAAATGGTATTTAAAGCTATAATGTGTAACTTGTGTAACACCCACTCACTCAATTTCAGCCCTGAAAGCCTTCTCTATAATGTTTTTTACTGAGCCGCGAGGGGGGTTGCATTTCGTGGGAAAATTACGTCATCTCCCCTTTCACTACCGGCCAATCACAGCACGTCTTGCCGTCTTCTCCAGGAAGCTTGAGCCTCAACAACAGTGTTTACGCTGGTTGTTCTGTAATCTGTATTGTAGGAGTCGGAGCTGAACCAGTGGCGTCAGTTCAGAAAAAGCTAAGGTATGGCAACATGACTGGTGTCTTGCACGCGCGCGAAGACACCAGTCATGTTGCCATACCTTAGCAACAGGCATGATATATTTATTTTAAGAAGAAATTCATATAATATATAATTCTATATATACCTATAATATAATTATAATACCTTGTTAAAGTGACCACTTTGTTAAATTTTGCATTTGTAGTTATTTTACTGTAATTTACCAACATAATAACCTGCACAGATAGACAAAGAGACATTCATGGATTCATATTTAAAACTAACTTTTATCTTCCCCCCTGGACCCAGGGTATCGCAGCTGCATACCCCTGCCATACCCAATTGACACCCCTGAGCTGAACATCAACATGGATAGCAGCAACAAACAAAAAGAACTCCAGCTAAAAAGAAAAGAGGAACAACAGAATATATTCTACAGCAAAGAGAATATTTCAAGGCAGAAAACACGTGTAGTGTAGGAATTACACTGGAAATACCTGCAATACTGCTAGTGACCGATAGTTGAGAAACTTGCATAGTAGAGGTTTAAAGTCTCATTGTTTTGGTTGTGTCATAATGAATCTCTCTTCACTCACAGCATTATGAAGTAGTCATTGATGGGAACCAGTCAAGTCATGATTCCTTCATCAACTTCGTCAAACCATGGACGGCTGGATCATCACCTAGATCTCCATATATGGAGCTGGTCAATGTACATCTGACCTCACATATTCCATACTGTATGGATATAGCTGACCTGTTCTGACATCACAGTCATGATTCGACCAGCTCAGCAGAGGGGTATACAGTACATGCTAAAGCTAAAAGCCATTTTCACGTGCCCATGTGCACGAAGCCATGTGTTGTGTTTGGGCTGGACAAAACCCGGCGCCTATGGTTTATTACAATGTTAAATAGTGACTTAACACTTTGATGTTAATGAATAGATATATGAAGATAGCTCCGGAAACAGACTCCCTGTACCAATGTTAATTTAGTTTTGCATTTTTAATTATTATAAATATTTTTCACTTCATTTAAACGATTAAAGGCCTAAAATTGGCAACACACAATAGAACTTGAGTTATTTTTTTGTATTTTTTTTATTTAAAGTCTCATTATTTCATTTCATCAAACAACTACAATAATCTCTGACCTGACAGTTCCATAAAAGTTGTTCTCTTGGGCTCCTGCATGCTGGGCTCTACAGAGCAACAGCAACACCACTGTTACTGAAGACACACTCATGGTTTAATGAGGGAATGCAACATCCACTATTAGGTTTTCACACTCAAACAAGCACGCACGCACGCACGCACACACACACACACACACACACACACACACACACACACACACACACACACACACACACACACACACACACACACACACACACACACACACACACACAGACTAGGGCTCTAGACTAGACTCAGTAAAAAGTTGAGTTGAAGTCGACTTTATCGTTTGATGATGTCATCACATCACACACGACCCCCCAATTATTTTTTTGGGGGGTTAACTTAATGATTAACTTAATGTGCAACATTGTTTTCTCACTCAACTGTAAACAAACCAACATCAAGTTTAAGTGTTTAAGGGTATCTTCACATTTCTAAAGTGCCAATTTAAGGACTTTTTAATACCTCTAAAATGACAAATTAAACATTGTCCAAATTGTGAAATATAGAGGCAGAAATTGTGAAAATAGCCGATCTACATTGTGAGCATGTAGATCTGCTGTTTTCACAATCGAACCATGTTATACCAAATGTCATGTATCACTGTAATATTGGATCATTCTGCCCTTGACAATAAGCAATCTGTTTGAATGCTGTGCAGGCGCACACATGGAGCAAAAATAATGATAGAAAAAAAAATACAAAGGATTTTTCTTTTCAACTTCGACTTTCTCTGGTGGGAGTCGACTCAGTCAACTTTTTTGTTAATGCCCTAACACACACACACACACACACACACACACACGCACACGCACACGCACACACACACACACACACACACACACACACACACACACACACACACATTTTGAATATTTGAATAAATCCACTGTCTGTCTTATCATGGAATTTGCACCTTATAATGTACTGCAGAGGACTGATTATGGTGACCCCATGACCTTTCTTCTAGTGTCGCCTTTAAGTAGCCTATTTTTAAAAGTATGCACTTTGGATTACTTAAATATTTTCGAAAGCAGTAGGTTGTGTAGGCTGTCAATAAATGCTTCCCAGATACACAGAACACATGTGTGAAAAACTTCAAGTCAAGAAGTACACTCAATGTATTACCCTTATGCTCAATAACGTCACCACATACTGTATCCTTTACATTTTGTGTGGAATGACCATGAAGATTGATGAAAAGTGAGACATTGGGCTGATGTCATAACCCATGGCAAAATTGATTTCTATCGAAGTAAAGATGAACATATTGTCAAAATGCAACAAATTATGAATACATGGTAACAAAATGTCTGTTAATCATTTGGAAAATGTTTTGTTAGTGTATTTCTTGATTGTCTGAGGCAGCAACAGTTTTACAGAGGGCTGTATAGTGTTTTTCTTGTGGCAATTCCTGCACTCTGCGTGCGTCCCTTGCAGCCAATTGAGTTGTTCATGGAATGTGGTGGTGCCACATCGTCCACAACTCTTGTGCACCTTTTCACTCTCTTTATAGCCTCAGGATCCAAGCATTTCAAGAAGCCTGGTAAACCCCCGGTAACTGTAGTTCAACCAGCCAGGCGAGTGTGTGTATATCACAAACACATTCCCCCCCCCCTACCCCTCCACTCTATGACAGGCGTCACTCTATGACAGGCTTGATGCTTTCATTGAGGAACTCTTGACACTTTTATGGCCTAATCAATCACCTCAGTTCATAATCTCTTTTTGATCTTTGCCATGGGCACTTTTCGCTCATAGACCATATTCCGCTGGTGGCCATGTTTGAAATTTGCATTGAAAACTGCACCTACATAGGGTGGCAGCTAGGGTGGCATTTCATTGACTTAATGCATGGCTAGATGGACTTCTAGGCTATAGGCCAAGTCCCTCTGTCTGCTTTAGCTTTTCATAAATTTGAATACAACACTGCAATATTAAAAATAAACGGAATGTTTTTTTGTTTTGTTTTTTTGTCTTTCGAACACTTCAAAACATGTACTTTTGAATACTTAAGTAGGCCTATACTATTATTTTAGCACTCCAGCACGTTAACACCATTTTGACCATTTTTGGAGGGGCGCTACCCACACGTTTGGCTGTATTGGTCATTCCACGAATGCCAGATCCTTAAAAGCTGTACCTCGTTGTAAAGGTGACAAATTAACGATAACAATAATATCAAACGCAATACCATTTGGCATAAAGGGGGGATATAATGGACTAAATGTTGTCAAATGTTGGGTCGGCGCTACCCACACGTTCGGCTGTGTTGCTCATTCCACGGATGCCCGATGCTTACAAACTGTACCTTGTACCGAAGACAAGTTTCCTTTCTTTTTGTGGTGAGTTTATATGTTGTTTAATTAAAGTCCTAGACAACTCGTCCTGGACAATTTGCCCCCAAACTGTGGAATAAACTCCCTGTCGCACAGACTCACTCCCTATAGCTTCCGCCATGGACTGAAGACTCACCTCTTCAGACTCCACCTAAACCCATAAAGGTCCGTACATACTGAGGGCGAATTGGCGAATAGCGAATTAGCGTATAATTCGCCTTTTTTTTTAAAACCTTATAAAGTCAATGGAAGCATCCACACCAAACGCGAATTTCAAAAAAGCGAAAAGGCGTCTGTTTTTTATTCGCCCTTGTGTCGAATTTAGCGAACGTTTAAAGGCAAATTCCTCTCTCTCTCTGTATCAAAGTAAGCTCACGCTATCCTATTTCAAGAGAGAGAGAGAGAATGGTGGAGGGACCTTCACATTGCATTGAGGCCGAGGGGAACAGTGTTTTTCTCCTTTTCCGTGTCTCTCTCTGTGTGGCAGCGTGGCTGGTTGGAAAAAGTACTCGAATGTATTACTGGTAAAAGCATGGTATGTTTTAGGCTAATTTATAACTGCAAAAAGACTAGTGTTTTAAAATAAATCGCTGGGTATTAAATACAAAAGGATCCGAAGTGTAGTGGAGTAGAAGGAAAGTACTGGAAATTGGACTCATCTACAAGTACAGGCTACTCAAGTAAATGTACTTTAAGTTCAGTGGTGTAAAGTACAGTACTTAAGTACAGTTTTGAGGTACTTGTACTTTACTTGAGTATTTCCAGTTTTCGGTACTTTACTTCTACTCCACTACATCTGAGAGGCAAATATTCTACTTTTACTCCACTACAATTATTCGAAAACTTTAGTTACTAGCTACTTTGCAGATATAAATGATTATATTGTAAAACATCCATTATTTCCCTATTTTATACGTAGGCTATTTGAAAACAGCCGATCTACAAGCTCACAACGCGATGCGACGCGTTGTGAGCTTGTAGATCTGCTATTTTCAAACATTTAGTACTTTTACTTTTGGTACTTTAAGTACTTTTTGATGCCAATACTTTCATACTTTTATTCAAGTACATTTTGAATTCTGGACTTTTACTTATATAGGGTTAGAACATCTATGTTGCAATATTGATACTTTTACTTAAGTAAAGAATTTGAGTACTTTTTCCACCTCTGTTTAAGTTTTAGTTACTTTCCACCAGCTGCTGCGGGGACCTGCCAGTATGCAGGGACACGGGCGGAGGAGGAACGGTGAACGCTCTGCTCCCCTTCCCCTCTCTCTCTCTGGCCAAATGCACTGCATGCAGACTCAGAGAGAGGCGATCCTATAATACAAAGAGCGCACTTTCTCGCAAATAGGGAGCGCGTGTACTATTTGTTTCCCTGGACCGTGTCTCCGTTCTACTCTCTCCTCTCTTCTCTTCTCCTTTCTCCTGCGCCAGAGGCAGATAATCACCCCCTCGTTTTAGGCGAATTAAGCGAATATTATACGCATATTCGCGTGTATTTTTGGTGTGTATGGAAAAAGGCGATTTTTTTTTTAATAAAGTCTCATTATTTCGTTCATAGAAACAATTAGAATAATCTTGACCTGTATTTACCGTCATAGTTCCATTTGCGTACATGTCTTTGGGTAATGGGTTATGACAGTTCCATGAAAGTTGTTCTGTTGGGCTCCTGCATGCTGGGCTCCACAGAGCAACAGCAACACCACTGCTACTGAAGACACACTCATGGTTTAATCGTTCCCTGATTAAACCATCCACTATTGTGTTTAAACGCGCACGCACGCACTCACGCACGCACGCACCACACACACACACACACACACACACACACACACACACACACACACACACACACACACACACACACACACACACACACACACACACACATTTTGAATATTTGAATAAATCCACTGTCTGTCTTATCATGGAATTTTCTGCACCTTATAATGTTCTGCAGAGGACTGATCATGATGACCCCATGACCTTTCTTCTAGTGTCACCTTTAAGTAGCCTATTTTAAAAGCATGCACTTTGGATTACTTAAATATTTTCGAAAGCAAGCACCTCATTTTCAAGACTAGGTGAAAAGGGGAATAAGAATACGTTAAGTACATAACCAAAGGTCAAGTTCACCAAGTATTGAGGATTTTAAGTTAAATATCTGGAAATACACGTTAACATCAATCGAACATAATAATAGTAAAGATAATATTTAACTAAACAAAATATTGGTCATGGACCCAGTCACCCAAAGTTTGAGAGGCCTTTAAGTCCTCAGTACAGTAGGTTGTGTAGGCTGTCAATAAATGCTTCCCAGATACACAGAACACATGTGTGAAAAACATCAAGTCAAGAAATACACTCAATTTATTACCCTTATGCTCAATAGCGTCACCACAGATCCTTTGAATTTTGTGTGGAATGACCATGAAGATTGATGAAAAGGATGAGACATTGGGCTGATGTCAAACCCATGGCAAAGCTGATTTCTATCGAAGCAAAGATGAAAATATTGTCAAAATGCAACAAAGTATAAATAATGGTAACAAAATGTCTGTTAATCATTTGGAAAATGTTTTGTGAGTGTATTTCTTGATTGCCTAAGGCAGCAACAGTTTTACAGAGGGCTGCATAGTGACTTTTCTTGTGGCAATTCCTGTACTCTGCGTCCCTTGCAGCTCAGTTGAGTTGTTCAGGGGTAGTGGATCTACTTCACCGAGGCTACGTCCCAGGTGCATCCATGCAATGTTTTTTCGTTATAGTTATTCTATTTATAGTGACTCATAGGAATAGACTACGTGACAACCAGGAATAGTCTGGTGACCACCGGAGAGACGGGTGACAGCCGGAATGTAGACGGCACCCGGGAGCAGGTTGGGTTAGCGCCCAAGCCTGTGTCTTCCGTGAGGAAGAAGCCCAACAAACCCATGGTTATGCCTTTAGGAGGGCCATTCAAGCCGCAAGCGGAGCCTGCAGCACCGCCGTTGGGCGAGTTACAGCCTGCAGTACCATTGCGGTTCAAAATTCACCACTCCTGAGTGAAATGTGTGGGGCTAAAGTCTGGTGCAACGCACATGTCCTGGACCTGGTGAGAGCAGGAGTGGACATGGTAAGACGTAGGAGGGGCCCGGACAGGAGTAAATCCACAGAGCCTAGTCCTTCCAAGCGCCAGACTTCTTTCCTTAGTCTTGGCAGAGTAGTTCTGGAGTGGTGGAGTGAATGTTCCTGTCTTTCCCTAGTGGGACTGATCGTGGGTAGCTACTGGGACGTAAGTCGGGACTTGATCAACCCCGGCTGGGTCACCCAGGTGAGGGGTATGATGTTGCGAGACCCGAAACCCAGATGAGCTTGGGCTACATCACTGAGGATACGTCCCAGGTGCATCCATGCAATGTTTTTTCGTCATAGGGAATGGCCACATCTTTTGGACCTTTTCACTCTCTTGTTAGCCTCGGAATCCAGGTATTTCAAGAAGAAAGGGGTTAGGGTTAAGGCGAGTCTGTATATTACAAACACATCCCCCTCCCTGGACAATTTTTTTCAACTCTGGTTCCTCGCATACCATTGACTTTAATTGTTTCATTGTATGACCACACCGCATATACCTGTACATGCCTTAAAAATTAAATAGGGGGAAAAGGTTTTCTCCAACAAAGCATTGAAAGCACATGTTTTGTATTTTCACAGAATATAAAAAAAAAAGCTTTTGTCCAATGCTAGCTTAGAATAACTGGCAGCTTGCCAAGGCAAGCTTCTGTGAGCAGCACAGCTCACGGAAGCTTGCCTTGGCAAGCTGCCAGTTATTCTAAGCATTGGACAAAAGATTTTTGGGAGGGGCATAGCTACAGACTAATTGAGGCAGGTCTTAGCAATCATTTCTTCCAGTTGTCTTGTTGTCTTCACCGTTATATAAAATGCCTTGCGTAATCATCTTATTTGAACTGCATAGGCAGACTCAGTTTGACAGACAGCTAGCAGACAGACAGACAGACAGGTGGATAATTACAGAGACATACCGTACATATTAAGACATTCTTCTTTGCCTTGCCTTTACAGTGAAACAATGTCTTCACTCATACCAGGTCAATATCTTGGCCCACTGCCAAATTCAAATATTCAAAATGTTTGCTGTGCGTGTGAGTGTGTGTATAAAACCCAGTAGTGGATCTTACATTCCCTCATTAAACCATGAGTGCGTCTTCAGTAGCAGTGGTGTTGCTGTTGCTCTGTGGAGCCCAGCATGCAGGAGCCCAGGAGACAGAGAACTTTTATGGAACTGTCATTACCTTTGAGCCAAAGGACCCGAACGGAGATGGATCTTTGACGGTACGCACAGGACAAGATTATTATAGTTAAATCTGATGAAATCATTAAAGCGAGAAAAAAATGTAACAATTTCACTTTACAAAAAAATACAACTACGGTATATTGATAAAACTAAAAGTCATAGAGAACATGTCCTTACTAGACTAATTATTTCAAACATAATTTCTTTGCCAATTTTAGGTTTTAGTTTAAAGGACCTACACCATGAATTTTCACTTTTTCTATTTTAAAACCTTTTTTTGGGGTCCCACTGGCACCTTCTATCCTCACAAAGTCCTATTTCTGACCGTTGTGTCTTTCTCTGGTTTTGGGAAGACAGAGATGAAAAGCTTTCCACGGGTTCTCAGAACAGTGCTGTTCTGAGAGTTGTGACGTCAAACATTTTTTTTTTCAAAACGTTTTTTTTTCAATTTTTTTTTTTCAAAACATTTTTTTTTTTCAATTTTTTTTTTCAAAAAACTTTTTTTTTTTTAAACTTTTTTTTTCAAAAAACTTTTTTTTCAAAAAACTTTTTTTTCAAAAAACTTAAAAACTTATTTTTTTTCTCAAACATTTTTTTTCAAAACTTTTTTTTTTTTTTTTTACTTTTTTTTTATACATAGATACAATGCAGGTGGGGTTGATTGTCTAATGTAGATTAACTTTCTGTAATGTCTGGTCTAGCAACGGTCGCCCTGTGTCATTTGACAGTAGGCCTATAACATACAACATAGGCCTACAGTAGGCTATAATCAGAGCTGCAACATTATCCTATTTTTGTATTGGCCCAATATTAACATTATTTGTTGTCAACGTGGGGTCCGGGGAGGAGTGAAGAGGAGGGGAGGGGGGAGGGGTGGAAAAACCCCACTAGATGCGCCCCTGAGCAAACAGAGGCCGTTTTGGTATTGCAGCTGGAGAGCCTCATTATAGTAGAGCTAGAACAAACAAAAAGAATGGTCAGAGTGTTTGTTGAGGGTTAAAACCTGTCTAAGACTCAATTTTGAGCATATATTTATACCAAAAATATAGTTTAAAAGCATGATGTAGGCCCTTTAAGCAAAATTACCATACAGAGACAGGATCAAAGTCATGTAAAATGTCTAACTTTTATAACATTATCTCACAATAACAGGTGGTTATGCGCTATAAGAACACCTTCGAATCCTGCACAGATTCAAACACATGGGAGTGTTCTAGTGGGTACGTCTGTGGCAGTGAGACCACGAGTGAGAACACGGTGCAGCAAAGCACCGTGGACAAGAATGGTGGACAAGAATGGTGTCAACGAGAAGGAATCATGACTCGACTGATTCCCTATCCCCTTGAATTCATACTGAAGTGAGTGATGAGAGATTCTCTAAGACACAACAAAAAAAATTAGACTTTAAATAGCATGTTCATGTTTTACACACATTTGTTTTTTTTAGGGATAGTTAATTGATTATTTTAATTAAATAACATAATGTATCTATTTTTTTTCTCATAATCAATATAGTTTGATTAACTGTTGCACCCTATGCATTTTTCATTTGCATTTTTTTTGTTTGTTTCTCAGTTGCTTCATCTGACACAATGTCAGAACAATTATGACAGAAATACCAAACCACTTTAATAAGGGTAATAATAATAATAATATCTCATCTCCCACAGGTTATCACCATCAGGACAAGACATCTGGATACAAAACAAAGGCAGGGTCTCGTTCTGGAATGCTCAGACAGAGGTGAACCTCTTGACAAGATCAGACACTGGGAAAGCCAACAGGTCTCCTCAGACCACCATCATACCTTTTATACGGTAACATAATACACTACTCTTCTGTTCTTATAATCATTATTAATATCATCATCATCATCATCATCATCATAATTATTCTGTAAGTCATCACATTTGTCTGTTCTTGGCCAGACTACTGTAGGCTTGATATGCAAGGGGGGGGGGGGGGGGTAATTTACACATAAGATGTAATTATGTATTTATAATACATTATTTATAATACATTGTACTACATACTTCTACTAAGAACAAGTGGAAAATAAACGAATTATATAATCTCACTCTGTCTCTTATATTTTTTTCTGTTTCTGTATCTCAGAGTTCCTGATAACTGTGCGGATACCTTCAACTTGAAACTGTTAGCATTTGACCCAGATGGAGACCGGGTTTCATGCAGTAAGGATAATGTTCCTTCTCATCTCAATCTATCACCCGTGAGTTGAATGCTTTTATTTTGTAAATAAGAACATAGATCACATCATACTGATACAAACATTTATGTTGTACAGTACTTAATCATGATTACTGTTATACTGTAATTAGTCTTTACTGTTTGTTTGTTTTTTTGTTTGTTTTTTCTCTAGGCCTACTATGTGACCCATTATTTCTTCTGGTTTGTTTTTGATCTCTTCCTGTGCTCCCTCTCTCTTCTTTCAGGATTGTACTTTGTCATTTTCTTCCCCAGGCAGTTATGAGGGTACCTATGTTGTCCAAATGTTCATGGAGGACTTTCCCAACAAGGACATCACTCTCTCGGACATCACTCTCTCGCCCGTTTTGTACGGTACCGATAGGCGGCTCAGCCGGATACCTCTACAGTTTGTTTTCAGAGGTACACAGCAAAACCCTGCGTTCATCTAAAAATAGATCATTTAATTGAATCAGTAATTCTCCTGCTGCTTAATTGGAATTGTCCGATTAACAAAATACTTTTTTTTCCACTGAATCACAAAGACTGTGTCTGTTTGTGTGATCTATCAGTGCCCCCCCCAAAAAAAATAAATAAATAAAAATAAAATAAATAATAATAGTAATAATAGTAATACTAATATATATATATATATATATATATATATATATATATATATATATATATTTTTTTTTTTTTTTTTTTCATGAAAAGGTAAGAAGAATAAACAAAATAGCCGGCACCTGGGACTCTGGGCCTATGTTTAATGTGGCATCCATTTAAATGTTTAATATTTCCCCTTTGTGTTCAGTGGATGGAACAGTATCAGCCTGTACAAAGGGAAGGTTTATACCCAAGTTCCTGCCTCCCACCCCGGATCACAGCGTACTGCTCGGCACCACTGTTGGTCAAACACTGGAAATCACCATCAAAGCAGAGGCAATATTGTGAGAAGACAACAAGACTGAGGCCCTCCTGTACACTAACATGGAGCACTGTGTGTGTGTGTGTGTGTGTGTGTGTGTGTGTGTGTGTGTGTGTGTGTGTGCGTGTGTGCGTGCGTGCGTGCGTGCGTGCGTGCGTGCGTGCGTGCGTGCGTGCGTGCGTGCGATTTTTGTTTTGATGTGATGTAACATTTTCTCTATTTTAATTTTAGGTTTAAAAGTGAACCCCATTTTCTTGTTTTTCTCACTTTTAATTTAGAGAGAAAAAAATATTATCGGTTAGCACCCTGACACGGGACAGGACATCATCTTGTCCTTTGCTGTAGATGTCTAAATGTTTCTGCAAATGAAGTTGTTCAGTTCTTCTGAAGGTCTGGAGATGTAAAATGAAGACTTTTGAACCGTGTTCTCTTCTCTGGTGGTGTTGTAGGGAGGTGGGTAAGCTGTTGTTCAGTGGACCCCACAACATGATCATGTCTGGAGAAAAGGGAGAATTCACCCTGAGATGGACGCCATCAGAGTCAGAGGAAGGAGAACATCACCCTGTCTGCTTTGTCGCTGAGGCCTCTGGGTCAGCATCCATTTAAATGATCTGTCTGTCTGTCTGTCTGTCTGTCTGTCTGTCTGTCTGTCTGTCTGTCTCAGGGGTTTTCAAAGTGGGTGACGGGGCACCCTGGGGTGCCGTGAGATCATTTGATAATATTTGGAATTTATTTGGACACTTGAAAAAATATTTAGTATGATTTTAAACTTGAAGTACAAAGTTATTTTCAGTCAGTTCTAACCAAAATGGCTATTATCTCAAGGTTTTCCTCGCAACACAAAACTAGTGAAAACAGCCGATCTACAAGCACACATCGGCTGTTTTCACTAGTTTAGTACATTTTATAGATGATAAATAGAAAACGGTTTTGGACATAACGACGATATGCTATAAATATAAGGTGCTGGGAGTGAAAATTATAATGTAGGGGTGCCTCGGATTAAAAAGATATTATGGGGTGCCCTGTTGTGCCCCTATTGTCTTAGAGTATTGTATTAGTCTGTGTCATAATCGAAGTAGATCTCCCTGTTTTTGTTACTGCTATTGGGATCTACAAAATCTGTATAGCAGACAATGTCATTTGCTGGATAATGATGACTAAACCCAAATTATATTAAAAATAAATATATAATTGAAACTTTTTGTAAAACTCAAAATTTGTAAAATGTATACTTCATACTGTTGTATACTATAGTTCAAAGGCTGAGGGGTCAAGTTATTGTGTCAGTATATTTAATTTTTTTTACAGAAATAAGTTCCTTTGATGTTATCCCATCAACATGTTTTTTTTTTTTTTTTTTTTTCAGTATTAACACATATCAGTCGGAGCTTCGCTGTGTTATCATCAGTGTCTCGCAGTTGCCTGGTGGGTGAAACTACACCGGTTTATTGATGCACGATATTTCACATTCCATCAGTTATCTGGTTTGATGAATTAAATGTGTCATCTTTATCCATCTCCATTAGCTACAACCCATGTGATTTGCAATGAGGGCTCCATGACAGTAGAGATGGAAAAATCCACATTCGAGGGACTTGCAGGACAACTGCAACTCAATGACAAAAGCAACGTAGCCTGTACTCTGGCAGGAAAACAAAACATCACTCACATCATAGCAGATGTCCCCCTCAGTAGCTGTGGGACTGAGATTGAGGTAAAGAAGTCATCCCTGGATGCATATGTTCTGCATACTTTACACTTCTATTTTGCATTTACTATAGGACAGTTGTATACATGGGGCTGTGGTACGAGAGTGTGTTGCAGTGCCTCTTTAAGGAATGTGATCTGTCTGTCTGTCTGTCTGTCTGTCTGTCTGTCTGTCTGTCTGTCTGTCTGTCTGTCTGTCTGTCTGTCTGTCTGCTTGCATGCCAGCATGCCAATTGCCAACCTGCGCCTGTCAGACACACACACACACATTCACACGCACACAAATGAGAAATGGACAGTTACAAATAACATGCTTATGCAATCAGACTGCAAACATACTCCAGTGTTTAATGTTGGAATCACTTTAATCTAAGTTTTTAGTTCATAACTACTGGGTTAGACTAAACTCTTATCTTCATAACTACTGGGTTAGACTAAACTCTTATCTTCATAACTACTGGGTTAGACTAAACTCTTACCTTCATAACTACTGGCTTAGACTAAACTTGTATCTTCATAACGGTCAGACTAAACTCTTATCTCCTGCGTACAGGAGGATGACGAGAACCTCATCTTCAAAAATGCCATCACCAGCGTTGCCGACGGCAGTGACGACGTCATCACCCGCAAGCACCTGTTCGATGTGGAGGTCTCCTGCCAGTACCCCAAGACTGGCAACGTGAAACTGAGTTACAGCATCCACAGAGACAGCGTCACGGTCCAGGATAAGGGCTTCGGTACCTTCACCTACCAGTTTGAGTTCTTCGACAGCCGGGACTTCACCTCCATGAAGGACCCTGCCAACTATCCGCTGGAGTACGACGTAGGGGACAAGATCTACATTAAGATAGACGCCTCGTCTTCACTCAACAACACTGAGCTGTTTGTGGAGTCCTGCAGCGCTGCGCCGTACGACAACCCCCAGACCAACACACCAGCCTACTCCATCATAGCAGATGGGTGAGTGCAGTTTAACGCAGCGCACACACATACACACGCACACCCTTTTGTCTGTTTTTAAGCCATACTGTATTTAGGCCGTTTCCCAATAGGGGGAGTGGGCTCACAGCCTGGCTTTTTCAATGTGATAACAATAAATTTACCCCCGTTCGTTCCGGATCCGGAAACGGGCCCCCATCCGGAATCAATGGGGGGAAATTTACTCGAATCAAGTTTTTGTCTTAGGAATGCGACAAAAACCAAAAAATATTATTGAACTCTACTCTCCATGGCGTGACTAATCAATAGAAAAAAAGTCATTTTGGGGGTGAACTACTCCTTTAACAGATTAACGGATATGGGAATACTGTACATGAGTATTTGTATCTATTCAGATATTTTTTCTTATTTTTCACTTGGACAAGGCATAGGAACTCCTGAATTAGGTTGTTGTTATTACTTGCGCGCAAGTACTGCATTCGGCTGCGTATATAGGTACAGTAGGTAGCTGTGTGTGTTTAAGCCCGTAGCCAATCAGGGACCAGCATTTATGGTAACGGCATCATTAACAGCCAATGAGGGACCAGCATTCCTGGTGATGCCAGTGCTGATGCCACTCAAGGAATGCCTCGCAACTTGGCACCTCGACAGAGTGCAGTTCTAGTTATTACAGTAGGGGGAGTGGGGATCATAGCCGGGCTATTTCGGGGTCCTTGGCATTGAAAGGCGTAGGAACCCCTGATTTAGGTTATTGTTTTTATAGTATTCATAATGATATTTGAGCTTCCAGTTGAGGGAGTTACAAGCCAGGAGTAATACCATGTAACAGAATACAGAAACATTGTCAAAATGAATTCATCACTGCTTTAAGCAATTCACGTAAAGGCACACTTTTGTTTGTTCGAAATGCATAAACAGTTTTCTTTATTTAATTCTACTATTAGTTTTTGGGAGAACATACACAAAATGCTGTACCATATGCTATCTTAGCATCAATAGATGTTTTGTTCTTGGTTCCAACCAGGTGCAAGAAGGACCAAACTGTTGACGTTATCTCACCACAGCACAAGAAATATTTCCAGTTCTCAATGGAGGCCTTCAAATTCATAGGATCATATGATAAGGTAAACAGGGAACTGTTTAGCTCCAGCGATGGTACAGTTATTTACACAACGAAACAAGGTTTCAAACTGTTGTAGCATGAGAGCCAAATATGGAATTATGTATCATATTCAAACCAAATGGACCCTATAGGGACTTGGGTTGAATGGGTTGAATGTACCAACTTTCTCCAAAAGGAGGGCTAGGTACTCCAGGATGTAACCAAACACCATACCCTCAACTGGACCAAGGACCATGTTTTATTGCCTATTGGTATGTGGCCGATCAAGATAAGGGACATCCTGCCAGGGTCTCTTCTCTTCATGTGCACACAGCAATATGCAGCCTCTCTGAAATGAGGACAGACAATGGGAAACCATGGAATGTGCTAAAAAACTGCTTGATGCAATGACATTTTACAACATTAAACTACATGGTTGTATTCCAATATGATGTACATCAACTATGCATTGATTTTAACATGTACGAATATGTATTTCTTTGGTTATTTAACTTTTTAAACCATCTGCCCTCTGAACGATATAAAACAATGGTGCTTGATACCTCTACATGTCTAAAATAATGATGATTACAAATATCTGGTCAAATGTAGGAAAATCTCGTTCCTTAGAAGTTAACAGGAAAAAGTTAATTTCACTCCATCTAAGAAAGGGGGTTTGCCGAAAAGACTGTGCCTCAACCCCACCCATTCCGGGGCTTAGGAACAAGCCCCGCCTACTCACTTTATAAGTGACTTCCTGGTTTTCCCTCTGCCCTCTTCCAAAAAATCACTGAACAGAAAACAACAGGACAGTAGGGCTAAAGACTACTCAGCCACCGGGGGCTGCCATGCCCTGGTGAACACAACTCTCTCTTGAAAAAAATCACAGAACCAACAACACACAAGGAGGGCTAAAGACTACTCAGCCACCAAGGGCTGCCACGCCCTGGTGACCACGACTCTCTCTCATCATAGAGTCCTGCCGGACTCATCATCAGGACGGCAAATACTCTGCCAGTCCGTGGGATTGAGGCACGCTATCTCTCCCACTCCGACGACAACATTATCAACGACAGAGTGGACAAGCCTGTCCTCTGTACTCCATCTCTCCCTCCATCGGAAGGCCAGATACCCAGACAGGGAGATTTGGAGCACGCGCGCTCTCTCCTCCAACCAGACGGTTCCAAGAGGGGTGTGGAGCTGAGACAGCAGCAGGGCAGGAAACTTCCTGTGTCCCCTCTCCAGCCCGAGGGGGGGTGCACGCCTCACTTCCTGTCCCACCAGCTCTCATCCAAGAAAATGGCCGCCTCCACTCAAGCCGCATGGCCAGACCTCATGGTGACGACACCCAGCCAACATGGCCGACCTAGCGCATGCTAGCAACCAGCTAGCCACCAGTCCTTTCCTCCTGTTTCCTTTCTTCAGACACGTGACGAAAGCAGGCAAGGCAGTGTTTACTGTGTCAATGGCAACTAAGATAGAGTAGGGTTAGATATTGAATGTTTAATGATCTTCGATTATTTCATTTCTTTCATTTCTTTTCTTTTGGTGATTGTTTTGATTTATGTGTTTTTGGGGAAACGATATGCAACACTGGATAACATGTACAGTAGCCTGCCATCTATTTTGTACAGTTTGACAGGTTTTAAAATACTATGCCTACTACTTCCCTAGGAACCCATTTATCTATCTTTTGCTTGAAGAATCAGACATAGTTATGCTAGTCTGAATGTACATTTTATGATTTTTATAATAAATCACTTTTTCATATTTTAAGTAACCAGTGTGGACATTGACATTCTTTCTGTGTGTTTTGAATCGATGTGATTGGTACTGGAATCTTAAATGCTTAGGCATTCTATTAAAAGGTAATTTGTCATTTTTAGTAAATATTCATATTTTACAGTATGTATGCACAGTAATGAACATTTATTGCAACTCTGCCAAGAACTCACGCTTGTAAACAATAGCGTGATAGAAAAATTATGTTTCATAATTATTTTATGAAATATTATTTTTAATATTACGATATATATTAATACTGTATCCATATTCAGTATTCATATGTGCACTACATATTTGGCGCCCAACGTGGGGCAGAGTCTTGTTCCATTACTGTACATACTGTAGATATGAATTTATGAAAATTCATAAATTTCATATTTCTGAAAAAAATGATTTTTGGTCTAAAAATCGTCCGGGATTTTAGCTGATTTCCAGTATTAATCATATTTTGTTCAAAATGAGCAGAAAGTAATTTTCCATTTTCTGTGTCTGTCGAGGCTATTACATATACGCTGGACGTACTGTAGTAGTATCGCACCGAGCCACAGCAAATGCACTAATTGTCAGTGTCATACTGTACTTTATCTTTACTTTATGGATTAGACAGAGTCGCGGCCACGGTTCTGAATAATTCATACTGTACATGTACAGTACTCATATTGAGTACAGTATATGTGTGTGGGGTGGGTCGAAACGCCTGAAAGTCAGTGGTAACCATTTGTAATGATAGCTACATTCCATACATGTACCCTGATTTAAGCATAAGTAGTCGGTATTCCGGGCCACTTTCCACTTTAAGTTAAATTAAAGTGAGTGTGCGCCCGTCAATTAAACTATCGTTTAAACTGACTGGAAGAAAACTACTGTGTGTTCCGACAAAGTAGGATTTTTAGAATTGGTCCTACTTTCAGCGCTTCATAACAGCCAAATCGTTCGTTGTGTATGAAGGGGAATTATTTAATAGCGTATCTGATAAACTCTACGAAACAGTAAAGTAACCGGAGCGTTGTGCCTTGTAAATCCCAACACAATTCTTAAATCAAAGCAGGTTATATACAGCTGCGGGACGTTGGACACGGGACTCCGTGGACAACTGTGTGCGTGTGTGTGTGGGTGTGTGTGTGTGTGTGTGTGTGTGGGCGTGTTCGCCCTGTGATCAAGTGCTGTGTGTCTGTGCGTGTGTGTGTGTGTGTGTGTGTGTGTGTGTGTGTGTCTGTGTCTGTGCGCGCGTGTGTGGGTGTACGTGCTTAGTGGGTGTTACTTTCACTAGGCTCTCCAAGAGCCAGGCAAAATAGACCCATTTGAGTCCCATTTTGGCTAAGACGCCATCTTGAATAGAGGGTGGAGTCTCACATGCTTTGGGACTTCCCTCTCTCTCACACTCAGCGTTACGCGCAGCTATCACTTCTCTGGTGAGAATTAAACACCTCCCATACACAATACACAGACCAGAGGACAATTAAAAGGTTTCTCTGTGTGACAGTCTTAACATCACCTCAGATCTTTGGGTTTTCAACCCGTTTTCGACTTTGTACCACGTTGTAACATTAAGGATATCCCAACCATAATTTACAACTCCACGCACCTATATAGCTATCAAGCTGTAACTGTGAGCTTTGTTTTAAAACGTTTAAAGTGTTTGTTTTCTTATCTTATCTACTCTCTCCCTATTCAGTTTGGCTGTATTCTCCCAGCCTCGAGGACTTAGTGAATTCTATAAATTGGCACGACTGTTTGATTGATAACTGAATCGGTCTCACATGAACCGGTTCAGCTTTGTCAGGCAAACACTCTTCCAACTACTGGATGAATTAATTGGATTAATCAAGTTTAATCCAAGTTAATTTGTTTTAATTACTTATTCACTTTGGTCATCGACGCTTGAAAAATATTTTTGCCAAACCTATCAATAGGTCTAATGGTTTACGCCCTTTGTGTTTCATCAGTTATCAAGGACAATTATTTTAATTAAGTTTCAAATTTCATTGAAAATTGAAAAGATTGAAATTTAAATGTCACTTTCTGGATGAAATACAAGGGTGTTCTTTATTACTTGAAGAAGAATGATGAAAGCCTAGAGCAAACACTTAAAACCTACTAGGTTTATTTAATATCAAGTTCCCAAACTAGGATATTTGGTCTGACTACAAGTCAGACATTTTTGGCATATTCTCTAACCTCGGAGACCTATAGAAATTATATAGCTGACACGGTTGATTGATTGATCACTGATTTGGGCTCTTTCATGCTCCAGTTTAGTCAATCAAACAAACAATCGTTCCAGCCAATAAAGACTAAATTGGATTAACCTATTGTAATCCAGTCTAATTTATTAATTAATTCATTATCACGGTCACCATGGTTTGAAAATATCTTTGTCAAATCCTACAATTACGCCAATCAATTGTTTTTATTTCTTTTATCCTTCATTTATCTATTAAGGACACTTTGTGTCCGCATACTGTCAGATCAGCCAGTCGTTTTCATTTCGTCTGGACCATCTGACGAACAACTCTTTAGCCATAACTCAGAAGGAACTCATCTCTCTCGCTCATTTGTCCAACTTCCATCAAAACACGCACCTGTTATTAGAGATTACCTGTTTTAAAACTTTTCCCCGTCAGGCCAAGGCACCTCCCTGACTCCAGTCATAAACAACACTACAGAAGAGAGACAATAAAACTGTCTCTCCAGTCCTGCGTCCTTTGCAGCAGGCCTGTACGTTTATGACAGTGAGGGCTATATGGTCTGCTTGCATGCTGAGCATTGTCCAGCCATTTGCACTAGATTTGTTTTAACAGTGAGTAATCTACATAGCAAACACACTGTAGTGAGTTTGTTCCATCAGTTAGCTAGAAGCAGTATTTCATTTTCTTTAAGCGTCTGACCAACCAGTGTTCTGCCGAACACTAGTAAGCGATCATTAGTTCTGAGTTTGTAGTTCTTTTCCCCAAAACTGTACCTTGCATTTTGTGTGTTTCCGAACTTAGGTTTCTATAAATTCTATCTGACACGCTTGAGTGATTGATTAACTGGATGGGACTCTTCCATTGAGTCCAGTCTAGTCTGTTCAGTCGAACAACCGTCCCAGTCAAAGGAGGATTAAAATTGGATTAGCCTATTTTAACCCAGTTTAATCTATTCTATTAATTAATAGTTCCGTTCACGAACTTTGGAGACACCTATCTTGCTATTGGGTCATTAGTAAGCTCCTTTCCTTTGCGTCATCCAGTATTGAGAACAATTATTTTAATTAAGATCTAAATTTCCATTGAATTCTTTAGATTTTTCTTTTTGAGGAAAAAAATAAAGAATTTTTACTTAAAGCCCTGCTAGTCATATCAATTATTAATTTAATTTATGAGACTAACTGAGGGATTTTTATCTAAACCCATAATTTACAGAACTTATTTCACAAGTTTCCATCGTGGGAAACGGCTGTTAAATTTGAGTTCACGTGCTGGATGAACCTAGGGGAACTGTTGTGTTATTAGTGTGGAAAAGGAATATAAACCCAAAACAACGCTTGGAGCAAAACATATTTATTTTAAATATCAGGGTTCGATTTATTTCTCCCTGATATTCCAGCTGTAGTCAGTCAAACTAACACCATCTTGTACTCATGGAGGTTTTTGTCTCGATGATCAAGTCCTTAGCGACGACTGCTAACTTTAACGGTCCACCCATTTTGGGGCCTTACTCCAGGACGGTTCACCAGGTTCTAAAAAACCTGGCTTGCCAGGGTTTTAAGACGGAGCGTCCGAGGCCCAGCAACAAGCTTGAATTGTTTGCTTTACAACTCATAGCGAAAGGTGATATAACTTTTCAAGAGAGACAGAGCGATCCTGATCGAGAGAGGAGAAGATGCCGCAGGCCCTCCTCTCACAATCACAACTGCTTTTCCTTGCCTGACGGCGAGGTCTCTCGTGACTGTAGTCTAAGCCCGTTCCACGAACTGAGTCTCAGTGACGGAAGTACGAACGAGGCCAATTTACTTCGGTCGGGAAGCTTGTCAACCCGTCCTACGACACGGGAAAGCCCTTTGCCTAGTGATAAAAGCCTAATTCAATCCCTTGATATTGGACAACTGTCCATGCTTTCTGCAACAGCTTTGTTGTCAGAGCTTGCTGCCAAAGTGAATGACCCTAAATCTCAGCAGGTAACAGATGCTAAGTGTCCCTTGAAAGAGGTTCTGTGCCTCTCCGGAGACGACACTGCGTTTGGAACGCACAACAATCCAGCCCAGATGGCCACTCACTGCCCAGGAGCTGAGAACCACGAAAATGTGCCACCAGTACAGGACACACCATGCACAGAACACATTCTGTGCACTGATTACAATGCATGCACTCTTACAGTGATTGACAGGTACGGATGCATACACATCACAGCTGTTACAGCCTCGTTAATAGCACAAACCAGTGGTTTGTCACTCGCAACGCAATGCGAATGGGCCCACGAGTCGCTGTTGGACAGAGCAGTTGACAGTAGTGTGATGTCTCAAAGTTTGTTCCTTGACTTGCAATACCGGGCACAGCGTGCCCACCTAGAGGGTGACGGGTTGTATCAATCCCCCAGTGTTCGGCCTTATACTAAGGCTAGTACTCAGATGGTTCATGCCTTCTCGTGTCCTTTTCAGATAAGACACATGGCTCCAATCCGCCCAATGTATGCATCTGAAATGGAATACCTCCCACTTCTCTTGGGCTATGTCCTGTTACTTCTGCAACTACTATCTGTACTTGCCTTCTCAGAGGAGAAATCCTCCTTCTCTACTGAAAAACCCGCGCAAGACTCGTTAAATCTAACTGACTTTGTGGAGTGTGACGCTCTGACGTGGAAACACCCACCCGTAGTCAAGCCAATGCCACCGTTGAACGAGGGGGGTGTCCTCCAACAGCAACAAATTCTTGTGTGCCCCTTTCTCCAGGGCCCCCTCGCAGACACTGCGTGTAACGGCGTGACTGACACCCTAGCAGACGCTGGGGCAAACAATGTCACCCAAAAGGACCGGAGTTTGAAAGGCAACACGTGCACAGACTCGCCTACGGTGTGTGTTGACATCTGTTCATACAGCAAACCTCCTCGCCAAGCGAAGGTAGAATTGGTATGGATAGATAACACGCCGGCGAGACCTTTGTGTTTCAAACTTGTTGCGGTGATTTCCAGCATACTGATCGCTCTTTGGTGCGCTTCCGCGCACGGCAATAAGGGAGTAATGTTTTGCACCGATTCACACTACACCCGTCTCGACTACACTCATCACTTGCCCAACGGGCGTAAAAACGGTTTTCGAACAGCCGAGTTAAAACCCGTCAAGCATAAGGAGTTGGTTCTTGCCCGCAATCACAACGCGAACAAGCAAGACATGCAGGTATACGGTAAAAAGGTCAGAAACCACTCAAACCTTCTGGGACCTGCCATAGTTTTCAATGACGAGGCAAGTGCCCTTACTAAAGCAGGGGCTGTCAACAACTCAGCATGGGACTTCGTCCCTGGGGTCCTTCTTTCTGATCTCACCCTTTCCGTCTGCGTTGTCTTAGCCTCGTCGATGGCTCAAAGTGTTACACTCGCAACACAACGTGACCCGGTCGTCCGTGAGACGAAACAGCTCCCGCGTAGAGCTCGCAAGCCCCACGTGCCCTCTGAGGACACTAGGCAGACCCGAAGGTTAGCCAAAGTCCCGCAAAAGGGCGTGTATAGGAAACTATCCCTGCCGGTGAAGTTACAACATGAAGTAACCCACGAAGCGCTGTTGGACACGACAGCGGACATTAGTGTGATGTCACAGAGTTTGTTCCTTGACCTGCAACACCGGGCACAAAGTGCCAACCGTGAAATGCACATGTTGTCTCACCCCATTCAACCGTACGCTATGACTGGTACTCAAATGCATCAGGCCTTATTGTGTCTCATTCAGGTAGGGCACATGGCTGTGAAGCACCTGATATATGTGTCTGAACCTATACTCAACCTTTCAGAGGGGGGTTTCGCCCTAACCGCTAGCTTACTCAGGCCAAATCCTGTGGATTTGACTGACTTTGTTAAGTGTGTTTCTCTGAAGGGAGGACGTCGACACATGGTCGAGACAGTACCTACGTTGGACAGGGAGGTCTCCCTCCAACGACTGCAGGCTGACACCGATACCCCTGCCAGGGCTAGGGCGACCGATCTCGCCACGGAATATGTTGTTTTGAATCCCACCCAATATGTCTGTCTGTTCACAAACCCTGACGTTAGTTCTCTGCAGACCCCACCCCTTTTGGTAAGGCGCCTTATGTCAACGCTCATCTATTTGAGTGTGCTGCTGCTGCCTATTCTGCTCTGCGTTTGCTACGCAGTAGCCGCACAGGGGGGGTCCACAACTCACTGTAGGACATCGACGCCTTGCAAAAAGGGGGGTTCGGTTGGTCATTCAAACCACAGCGGTAATTTCAAAATAATAGCTCAACCCAATAAAGCACATGTAGTATTGTTGCGCATTCACTGTGCATTAAGTTGCATTATGTTTGTCCCACCTGGGCAATGCTAAGTGTGCCCTGTTCTCTTTATGTTTTTTTCCTGCAATAGGAAGAATACCATAAATCTGTTTGCTCCCATGATAATTAGTAAGCGGGGTCTGGATCTGATCCATCCAGACCCGAGCCAAAATGTTCATAGAAGCAAATCCCACGGGATTGTAGTTAGAATCTAGTCGGTTTGCTGATCACAAACTTCCTAGGCCACTATTTACAAAACCACCTCTCATTGATATGCTTGTGTGCTTGTGTTTTTCCCTAATCCATCATGGGACAATCTTATACCTGTTCATTTCTGACGCTAAAATACTCAGAACCAGATGCCCTCCCTTGACAAACTCAAGGTCAAGGGAGTGAGCTCCACTGATATTTGTACTTAGAAGGTACTTAGCAGGCTCGGATCACAAATAACCAAGTACAGAACGTATACTCAGACGGTCAAACCCAATCAAAACTTTAAATCTTAACAAAATATATGACAATATCCTTAACAGGCCGCAACGGAGGTGGCCAGCAGTTAAACTACTAATATTTGCTAAGGCATTTAGGACGAAGAGAATTATAATGACAAACGCATTTAAAGAACAATATCGATAAGCATGATTGCCTTCCCAGGAAAGTGGGAATGACCTCCACCTATGTACTGTATGATTGCAACTTTTTGTTTTGTTTTTGTTTGTTTGTTATCTAATATTTCCATTTTTTGTATATGTTTTTTTTGAAACTTAGATAGGAACCTTTAGCTCCCAATAAGAAAATCATACACTATGTAATGCCTGATACCTATCTCTCTCTCCGGAGAAACCTGTTGAATGTACACACCTTTTCCACAGGCATTTCGAGTATAGTTTTGTTTATGATTTTGGTTTGATTATTTTTTCTTGTTTTTGTTTTTTTTCTGTCTTTCCTGTCTTGATCCTATTTCTAAGGGCCCCATACTATTAGGCCCATTTCACTGGGTGATATAAAAGCCTCCTTATTTGAACTAGGTGTTATTACTGTTATCCATGTTCAGGGGTTTTACTTTATGTTCTATGATTTATGGTTTTCATTTCATGAATTGTTAATCCATGATGTAGAACTATCTTTTTCCAGTTGTACCCAGTGATGCTAGATCAGTTAGTGAAGATCAATAAAAGTTGCCATCTGACATGTGTAAATATTACTGCCATCTGTGTCCTATATACTGCTCTCATCGTTGTTTTGTCATCCAAAGGTCGTGACTTCAACCTTCCGTTTTGTCGGACTTCGATGACAAAAGGGGGGATCTGTAGCATGAGAGCCAAATATGGAATTATGTATCATATTCAAACCAAATGGACCCTATAGGGACTTGGGTTGAATGGGTTGAATGTACCAACTTTCTCCAAAAGGAGGGCTAGGTACTCCAGGATGTAACCAAACACCATACCCTCAACTGGACCAAGGACCATGTTTTATTGCCTATTGGTATGTGGCCGATCAAGATAAGGGACATCCTGCCAGGGTCTCTTCTCTTCATGTGCACACAGCAATATGCAGCCTCTCTGAAATGAGGACAGACAATGGGAAACCATGGAATGTGCTAAAAAACTGCTTGATGCAATGACATTTTACAACATTAAACTACATGGTTGTATTCCAATATGATGTACATCAACTATGCATTGATTTTAACATGTACGAATATGTATTTCTTTGGTTATTTAACTTTTTAAACCATCTGCCCTCTGAACGATATAAAACAATGGTGCTTGATACCTCTACATGTCTAAAATAATGATGATTACAAATATCTGGTCAAATGTAGGAAAATCTCGTTCCTTAGAAGTTAACAGGAAAAAGTTAATTTCACTCCATCTAAGAAAGGGGGTTTGCCGAAAAGACTGTGCCTCAACCCCACCCATTCCGGGGCTTAGGAACAAGCCCCGCCTACTCACTTTATAAGTGACTTCCTGGTTTTCCCTCTGCCCTCTTCCAAAAAATCACTGAACAGAAAACAACAGGACAGTAGGGCTAAAGACTACTCAGCCACCGGGGGCTGCCATGCCCTGGTGAACACAACTCTCTCTTGAAAAAAATCACAGAACCAACAACACACAAGGAGGGCTAAAGACTACTCAGCCACCAAGGGCTGCCACGCCCTGGTGACCACGACTCTCTCTCATCATAGAGTCCTGCCGGACTCATCATCAGGACGGCAAATACTCTGCCAGTCCGTGGGATTGAGGCACGCTATCTCTCCCACTCCGACGACAACATTATCAACGACAGAGTGGACAAGCCTGTCCTCTGTACTCCATCTCTCCCTCCATCGGAAGGCCAGATACCCAGACAGGGAGATTTGGAGCACGCGCGCTCTCTCCTCCAACCAGACGGTTCCAAGAGGGGTGTGGAGCTGAGACAGCAGCAGGGCAGGAAACTTCCTGTGTCCCCTCTCCAGCCCGAGGGGGGGTGCACGCCTCACTTCCTGTCCCACCAGCTCTCATCCAAGAAAATGGCCGCCTCCACTCAAGCCGCATGGCCAGACCTCATGGTGACGACACCCAGCCAACATGGCCGACCTAGCGCATGCTAGCAACCAGCTAGCCACCAGTCCTTTCCTCCTGTTTCCTTTCTTCAGACACGTGACGAAAGCAGGCAAGGCAGTGTTTACTGTGTCAATGGCAACTAAGATAGAGTAGGGTTAGATATTGAATGTTTAATGATCTTCGATTATTTCATTTCTTTCATTTCTTTTCTTTTGGTGATTGTTTTGATTTATGTGTTTTTGGGGAAACGATATGCAACACTGGATAACATGTACAGTAGCCTGCCATCTATTTTGTACAGTTTGACAGGTTTTAAAATACTATGCCTACTACTTCCCTAGGAACCCATTTATCTATCTTTTGCTTGAAGAATCAGACATAGTTATGCTAGTCTGAATGTACATTTTATGATTTTTATAATAAATCACTTTTTCATATTTTAAGTAACCAGTGTGGACATTGACATTCTTTCTGTGTGTTTTGAATCGATGTGATTGGTACTGGAATCTTAAATGCTTAGGCATTCTATTAAAAGGTAATTTGTCATTTTTAGTAAATATTCATATTTTACAGTATGTATGCACAGTAATGAACATTTATTGCAACTCTGCCAAGAACTCACGCTTGTAAACAATAGCGTGATAGAAAAATTATGTTTCATAATTATTTTATGAAATATTATTTTTAATATTACGATATATATTAATACTGTATCCATATTCAGTATTCATATGTGCACTACACTGTGTTTGTTCTCACTGATGTTTCAGGTGTACATCAGCTGTTCTGTTATCCTGTGTAAAGCTGGGGACCAAAACACCAGATGCTACGAGGGATGCAAAAGCTCCCCTCCCGTCATGCGACGGAAGAGAGAGGCTGGCGTTCAAACTGCAAGGCACTACATTTCCCAGGGTCCCCTGCGCCTGAGAAGGTCGTCTGAAATCACAGGTGACTCTGAAACCTTTCTCAAGTCTGTGATGAATTGATGTGATGCTAGTAGGTGATTGAATGGTGTGCAGTTTCCCCCCCGGTTTGATTCCAACTGGAGTACTGTGTGCTTTCTGTCTCTCCAGTCTACACTCTCCTTATCTGCGGACAGATACATATTAATTTAGTGGTCCTTGACGTGAAAATGTCAAGGATCACTGGTCTAGTACAGTGGAAAAGTTCGATGTCTCCCCGGGACACAAACTAGAGAAAACAGCAGATCTACAAGCTCACAACACGTCGCCATGCAACGTGTTGTGAGCTTGTAGATGTGCTGTTTTTACTACTTCTTAAAAGAGTGTGTGTGTTTAACTTTTTTGGAAAATCTTTTGAAACAGACAAAATGTAGAAAACATAAAACAAAGGCGTATTTACTCGTGACCCATACAAACTGGTCCATGCCCCACCATGAGTCCTGACTCCTGACCCACTGTTGTTCTATTATGCATGATCTCACAGTGTTTGTTGTTGTTTTTCCTCAGCTACCAGCCTGAACCTGAACCTGAACCTGGTCTTGGTGGCTGGATGTCTTCTCACAGCCGTCGCCATGATCTGTGCAGTGGCCTTCTACAAGATCCAGAAGACTACCAGGGAGAAATATGAACTGCTGCCATCTACTGATAGTGTGGTTGCTTAACCCTGGTAACTGACATTATCAAAACGAAGAGGATAAAAGCGCCATAATTCTATGGGTAATTTTCAAAATAAAGTTTTGTATCCAAGGCTAAAATCCATTGTTATGTCCTAAAGAAGCCTAAAAAAAAGTGTGGCGCTTTTATCCGCTTCGTTTCAATAATTTTGTTAAGACAATCCACTATGAAGGTTAAGGCAGCAATGTGTGTGGTGTCTGACATGCATATAGCATACATTTGTGATGCTTTGCAATCACTGGTTGGGGAGTTTGATCAAGATGGGTTTGATCACAGGTGATTTTATGTATGATATATTAACAGGTGACAAGGTGTTTCTTCTGGTAATAGGCCTATAATATAATATTTTTTTCTGATGTTTGTTTTCAGCAATGTTATCATATTCTGGAAGGGGAATTAATAAGGATGTTTAAAAAATGGTACAACATAATTCTCATCAGTGAAATTTGACTTTTGGATTCAATGTGTGAATTATCATACTCTGTGTAATGTTGAATTGCTGGTGTTTTACATTTAAATTACCTTAAGTTTAATCATTAAACAATACTTATATCGTCGTTGTCGGGTGGAAGCCTTGTATGTCCAAAACCGTTTGTTTTGTATTTATCATTTTTAAAATGATTTAAACTAGTGAAAACAGCCGATCTACAAGCACACAACGCCTCGCACCGCGAGGCAAAAGTAGTGAAAAGCTCTTTTCACTACTTTTGTGCGACGGCCTTGAGTGATGAAGCAGTGCTTCACTTTGCGAGAAAAAAAATGTACAAATTTGAAAACAATACGAGGTTTCTGCCCGACAGTGACGATATCACAGTTTATCTTAAGCATTTTGAAAACTACGTATCAAGTCAGCCACTCTGTCATTTTAGCTGTAGTCATCATGATGACCCTGTCACTGTATGTACTTGAATATTCAGTGAATAAAATGACACACTTGATCGTAAACATTATTCCACAAATCATTCATGATAAACAAATAGAAACAAATACGTAGGTTGTGCTTACAGTACCATGTCTTTAATGAGATAAGTAATACGCTAAGTGGGTCGGGTCTTTTCCAGGCCTTATACCAATCAAGACATTCTGGATCCGACACTGGGTGTTGTGTGACTATTGTAGCATCCTTTCTGTCGTCAACTGTAAGCTGTTACGTTTCATTGGCCGGGCTGATGATGTCATTGGGTATTCCCAATGGTGTCAGTTCAGCAAAAGAGAATATAATTATAATACCTTGTTAAAGTGACCATTTTGTCAAATTTTGCATTTGTAGTTATTTTACTGTAATTTAACAACATAATAACCAGCACAGATAGACAAAGAGACAATCATGGATTTATATTTAAAAGTAACTTTTATTTTCCCCCCTGGACCCAGGGTATGGCAGCTGCATACCCCTGCCATACCCAATTGACGCCCCTGGGTATTCCCTTGGTTTCTCCTGCCGTTCTAAATAATCTACGAATCTGGGATTCTTAGTTTAGTAATGCCATAACCAGCTGGTTATGCAATAATGCAAGACTGACTCTATAGTTGCTCTAAATAAGACTTAATACTACCACACACACTTGACGTGTGTGCCAGTTTAGTTCCTTATCAGAATTGAGTATTTGTAGGGTGTGAGCTGCTTTATGGCCATGTATCGCAATCATGCTGTGGTCCCCAGTTGACTTGCATACAGTACATTAAGGGTAGGGCAAATGATGTGTTTTGGATTAAAAAGTTACTAAGTAAAAGGACTATATACCATTGCTATAGAGCATACATGGGCAACTGGCGGCCCAGGGGCCACATGCGGCCCCCACCTTCACTTAATGCGGAATACTGACATAGTATTGATTTCAGCTGCTGTAATTCCAAACATGCAAACATACTCTTGTCTATATTAGTAGCTTAAAGTGATAGTTCACCTATTTTTGACATAAAGCTGTGTGAAATACTTGCCATTAAAACAGTGGTTACAAATGTATTAATTGATTACCAGAGTCCCGTGGTCCCAGAGTTCTGGTCAGTTTTAGATGAATATTAAGTAGTTCCAATGGGGTGGGGGCCATTTGGTGAGGCCCAATCATTGAAAATAGATTAATCCACAAAACTAGCGCCATTTGTATTGTTTCTACCATATAGAGCGAGGTTTTGTTCTGATCAGCTGCCTGCAAAGCACCTTGTTTTGGGGAAATACGTTGCAGCGGCGTAGTGATACTGGACACAAAAAATAGTACCATGTGACAGAGGGGTCAAAGTTGAACGAAAGTTGGTCTATTTGGTAGAAATAGGTCTACAATACAAATGAAGCTAGTTTTGTGGATTCGTCTATTTTTAATGATTGGGCCATGAGCCCCTGCCAAATCACCGGAACTACTTTATATTCATCTAAAACTGACCAGAACCAGAAGTATTTCACACAGCTTCATGTCAAAAATAGGTGAACTAACACTTTAATGACCTGGCAGCACTATCTTTTTTGTCCAATGTATTTGTATTTAAGTTCAGAAAGTGAACAAATGAAATTAACTTAAAAAACACAGTAGCAAAAAATAATTTCGCATTCTAAATAAAAAATTGCCAATCTACAAGCTCAAAACGCGTCGTAGTCTCTACGTGTTTTGAGTTTGTAGATCGGCTATTTTTGCTATTTTTGAGTGTATATGCCTTGTGGCCCACTGGAGTGAATGTGGAAATATAGTGGCTCCATCATCAAAGTTGCCCACCCCTGCTATAGAGAGTAACAGGTGGGGGTAAAATACTATATTTTGATAATAGTCTACCGATTGCTATAGAAAATATATTCTGATAGTAGTCTACCCTTGATAAGAGAAAATACATGTTCGAGTGGGTTGACAATCATCAGCCAATCGCGGGAGAGGACCCAATATATCTGCTTATTTCTTTGTGTCATCACCTCTTATTGCACCTGTTTAATCTGTATCCTGTGTGAGTTCTTTCTCCTGATTGGATAAAATAGGTATCCTCCTGACCTGAAAATGCATGTTCTGCTACTGAGCAAAGGTAGGCAAACTTAGGCACGGGTGCCAACATTGGCACAGGGGAGGGTGATCACTGGCACACTGGCAGAAATCTGAAAAAGCGGATTTTAAAATCAAATATTGTTTTAAACGTGGTCAATTACATTAAGTCACCCAATTTGCAGAAAATTTAGCCTCAAACCTTTTGAAAAACGTTTTTGGGACATAAACAATATGACATAAATACTTTTTAAATGCATGGTGTATCACCTTTAAGGCCGCGACCCCCATAATAATCATATTGGAACATGGGGACCTCCCACACTGCACAAGCACTTGGAATTGTAGGAGTAGGCATTACATTTAGTTTGACTCCATCTATTCCATTGTAAAAAATAGCATGCTCACTACATGCTCACAACGGGCGTTGCGAGGCGCAGGCATTTAGATCTGCTATTTTCACAATTTCATAAAGAACATAAAGTTTAAGTGTATAGAGGGTATCTGCACATTTCTAAAGTGACAATCTAAGGACTTTTTAATACCTCTAAAATGACAAATTATACATTGCCCAAATTGTCAAATATTAGAGGCAGAAATTGTGAAAATAGCCGATCTACATGCTCATTGCGAGGCGTTGTGAGCATGTACCGGTAGATCGGCTATTTTCACAATAGAAACGTGTTATACACAATGCAATGCCTCAACTCTTAGTGCTCGTCAGGGTGGGGGGGGTCCCCAGTTCAAATATGATTATTTGGGGGGTCACAGCCTTAAAAGGTTGAGAACCACTAGGGCATTAACGACTTGTGATTTTTGCAAGTCGACTCGACTCAATAAAAAGTTGAGTTGAAGTCGACTTTATCATGTGATGACGTCATCACATTGACCGGGGTGGGTGGTTTGGGGGTGTGAACGGGGACAAAACCCGATAATGACTTACTAATAGACTTAGCCTAAAGCGATCTGTTCTCCCTTAATAAGGCTTGCAACCAGCCACTGAATACAATAATAATCCTAATTCCTATATAATGCACGCACGCACGCACGCACGCACACACACACACACCCACCTTTCTAACAGAACTTAATGTATAGTCTGAACTGATTTAAGTGAGGTGTGATGCAATACGTGTGTTTATGACTGCTTATCACAGTATATACAGTATTTCTCAGATTACTTAAAATTGTACAGTATGTCACTTGTTGTCCACGCTTGTTATTTTCCACTTGGCCAATCTTCAGTTGCCTCCTCCCTGCCCAGCTGCGCAACTTCCCTTTTCTGTCAACTGAAGCTCAACACAAAATTACTTCATCTCTTACTTTACTGGCAAACTGTTCTACAATAACAAGCATCATCAGTGAGCTTTCAGCCAGCTGCCTTTATCTAGTCAACAGGTTTACATCAAAACTGAAAAGTAGAAGTATGAAAAATAGTGCGATAGAAACATAGCAAAACAACACGTCAGTTTCTGATCAGCCCCCATCTCTCCTATTCCCCCTCATTGTCTCCCAATTCCTCCTCACTCCCACCCCCAGTGTCATGAGGTGTCCAGGAAGGCCTTCTTCATCCATTTGCCAAGCTCCTGGAGAGTCATCCTCCTCAGCACCTGGGGAATCAGGATTAGCTGTTGTTGGTGATGTAGGAGAGTATCGAGGTGGTATAGGGGTAGCATCAGGATCAGTTCCTGATGGTGACGTAGGGTCGTAGTTAGGTGACGTGGGCTCGTAGTTAGGTGATGTAGCCATGCAGGTAACGGCGCAAGTTGGCAGGTAATGCAGGTTCGTGGCCATTTGACAGCCACAGCCCATTCTCCACTGGAGCATGGACACTCTGTTGATGACCGACATTGTGTGCTCCCGATTGCGAGCCTGACTGCCCCTCCCTATCGCTACCACCATCCTCACTGTCACTGTCCTCAATCACCACTGGTAACCTATCAATCTGCTCTCTTCCTCCACTCCTTCCCTGAACTATTGTCAATCTTCTCGGAACCGGGAAGTCCTCAGTATCGCTGTCAGGGTCAATAACCCTTGACAAACCCTCCAAAGGATTTTCCCCTCTATCCTGCCTAAGTCCTGACGGTCCCTCTCCTGGATCTCCTTCCCTGTTCTGTGTAGACTGGGAAGGGCCTGCCTGAGTTTGGTTTGGATAGACACGGCGGAGTCCACCCAAACCAAAGCGGGGTTGTATTACGGGCTTCACTGCCGCAACGGGCCGACCGTATGGGGTCTGTGTGCCACTGTTTTTTTTCCCAGAAACCATCCGCCAAGTGAGGGGTCACGTGCAATCCTGACTGGCGAATGGGCAGATTTGGCGACAGTGTGTGTGTGTGTGCGCGCGCGCGTGCGTGCGTGCGTGCGTGCGTGCGTGCGTGCGTGCGTGCGTGCGTGTGTGTGTGTGCGCGCGTGTGTGTTGGATGAAATCCAGATGGTGTTCATTAGCGGTCCATGCAACCTGTCATTAACTACTGTTATGGACTGTGTGCCTGGCTGTCTGTACGGGCCTCAATGTACAGACGCTATAGTCTGTACTAGGCATGTGCACACATAGACATCAGGGGCTTGAGCCCCTACCCTTTTATCCGTCTGTAAAAAGTGCCCTCTCCAGACCATGAATGCAGTTTTTACTATGGTGAAAGAAATGCAAATGCCCTCTTTCCATGCCATACAGTACGACGTGAAGGCAGCATTCAAGAGAATTGCCTTGTCTAAACTCTCCTGAACTTGAATGCAGCATCTTATGTTGAAAGAATTGCCCTCTGTGTAGAAATCCATGCCGTTACGCCACATCTCCAGTATTAACTTAAAAGTTACAAGTTACAAGTTACTTTTATTGCCACACAACCAGGTTGGTGGTATTTGGTTTCAGTAATATGTTGCAGCTCTGACAAAAACAAGGAACAAAACAAGTACATGTAGACATTTACGCCAATACCACTACCAACAATAACAACATGAAAACAGAAAAAGGACAGACAACCATTTAGCTAGTGTGAGGGGGGAGAGGGAGTGGGGTACTGAGGGAGTTCAGAGTTCGTATGGCTGTAGGGTAAAAACTTCTTTGAAGCGGGTGGTCTTGGCATGAATTGATCTGCCGTTTCCATGATGGCAGGAGCTTGAACAGACGGTGGGCTGAGTGGGAAGGGTCCTTAATTCACCCTTTGTCAAGTCCCGCCCGTTGTCCCGCCCCTCTTCACACCCATTGGTTGCTGTGTCTTGGTGGGACAAAAGTCCTTTCTCTCCATCCACTAACATTGAAATTCAGTTGCTTCTTATTGTTATTTTGTGTATTCAATTCTAATTGTAAATACCTTAGAAGCAAGCAGGGATGATACATTTATTTTAAGAAGTACATTCTGTTTTTTCCCCCCGTTTCTATGGTTTCTTGGGCTGGATATGGCAGAATGGTTGATCAAGTGCAGCTAAAGTTTGCATGTTAGTAAACGTGCCACAATTAACAATAATGCATTGCACCTGTGCAGCTGACCCGCTGGCCGATGTTAAATTTGTCATTTCAGAGGTATTTACAAAATCCATAACCAAAGCCAATGCAAATGTAGCAGGGTGGTATTTAACAGATTGCCAAGACAACGCCACCTAGGGAGTTTCGCCCTAAGAGATAGTTATATTAAGAATGTAGTTAAAGGGAGACCACCTGGACATTCGTTACTCCCTGCACGGTTCGTTGTACAGAAGGGTTTAATTAACCTAGGCAGAAACAGTGGTTATAAATGTACAAAAGCTTTATTTAATTAATGCATAATCATATCACAATCAATCAATTGAATTGAATTGAATTGAATCAATAAAAAGGATCCGTCAAGAATAAAATATATATCAGTGAGTGTCAGAGAATATCACAGGTTGGGTGGTAGACTACCAATCCTGAACAATGTTGAACCTGGCTCCTATAGAGTACTATATCAATAGGTCTATTAGTCTACCGCCAAAGTAGAGACAACAAATTATAACAATAAATCAAATCAAAGAAACTCAAATAATACCAACACCATGCAAATAATCAAACCAAATCAAATTCAAATAATAACAAAAAGAATGAATGAACAAAATATACAATAATAACGGCAAAAGAAATATTATCAAAACAGAGGCAATTAAACTCAGAGAGACATCATTGTGTTACTGAACCCGCAGGGGTTTCCACAGGTATGGGTCAATGGACAATTATCGGTGTACTGTTCGCACCACAGTGCGCACCTGTTTCGTGGGATGGCAAACCCTCGGGGGCTTGCAACAGGTATCCTATAATTATAGTCTATGGACTGCGCGCACCATAGTGCGCCTGTCGTCGTGACGGGTGAAGTTGTATACGGGCGTACTTGTGTACCAATTGGGAATAAGCGGCGGCTGACTCGTAGCGGCCAGTAGCCAACATCAAGAGCGTGCAAAGCAGCAGTTGCGTCCTGTAAATAGAGACGCGGTGGCATTAGACCACTTAACCAATACAGTAGAATAGATCATTGAGAAAAGAGCAGAGAGACTAATATTAAACTCACCACTATTTGCAGAGGCAGAGCACACACGCTGTGCCCTTAACCAGGTAGCCAGGCAGGCAATACAGACACTGAAAGAATAAAGCCCCACGTTACATTTCTGTGATACTAAATGAACGTGTTATGCTGTGGAGAGGGAGGATACAACGTACCATTTAAGTGTGCTTCACTGGCACCACCGTGACGGTGACGGGGGCTCCCGAAGGAGACAATACAGAGGCTAGAGAGAAGGAAAAGCGACACGGGTTCAAGTTCACTGTCACAATGCAACACACAGCAATGTTGGAGCAGCAAGATGGAGAGAATCTACCTGTACAACAGCGACCGACAGGCATGCAGGTAGGGCAAACAACGTGAGCCCACCTGCGTGTCGAGATGACCAGGACTGCGGTCCAAACAAGCCGCGTGTGGCCCCAAACAACAAACAGAGGATAGCGCGCGCCAAACACTGCTGCCTAAGTACCGCTGCCCATCAAACCCGCCGCACGGGGAGGCGGGCATGAGGGCGGACCGAAGGAACGTCATCCTGCTACACATAGTTATTTTTTCCAGGACCTTCCAGGACCCTTGATCAATTCCAAAACTTTTCCAGTACTGGAAGAATATTTTTCTAATTTCAAAATATTTCCAGGACTTTCATGACCTTCGGGAACCCTGTAGATAAATATGTGAAAATGTTTGAGTTGGAGAACAGTGGTTTTATGCCATATGGTGTTCTCACAGCATAAAGCCTAATGTATGCTGTTGTGTGATGGTGTAGTGATATAAGGCCTGGTGTTTCTGCTACTAAATTGCTACAAAAACTGATATCCATTAATTTTGGGCATAAACAAGAAGTTATGTACCTTGCATGTTCAAATCATGTATACATTACATTATTTCCGACCATTTTTTACATTTTGGGAACCGAATGCATCATACAATGGCTGCAACACGCTAAAGGTTAAATAAAAGGGATTTTTCACTTAAAAAAACGAAAAAAAAAACACTTTGGGTAATTTTATCATCTAATCAGGCTTTTATGAATACCCCGAACAGTTTTTAATTAGCTTGATTGAATATTTAGATATTTGATGTAAATGTTACCAGGCCCTCCAGGCCCAGGGCCTCTCCCCACACACACCCATTGTAACTTCAAACTTCATTTTAACCATGATAGATTCATTAAATACACCCATTATTTTTTCTGGTGACTCATACTACCCTCCTAATATGTGAGCAGGCCGTGCTTTTTCGATAACTTTTTTCATTTATTTTTAATTCTTATTTTTTTGTATTTAATTTTTTCCATTTTCCCAAATAATTATTAAAAATAATTGAAAACAGTTATTGAAAAAAACACGGCCTGCTCACGTATTAGGATGGTAGTATGAGTCACCAGAAAATATAATGGGTGTTTTTAATGAATCTGTCATGGTTAAAATGGAGTTTGAAGTTACAATGGGTGTGTATGTGGAGAGAGGCCCTTCCACTGCTCCCTGTTGAAAGTGGAACATCCCTTTAACATCTCTTTTGGTTTATGAGGAGATGCTGTCACCCTGTGGACAAAAGGAGTAACAGCAGGCCCATATAACCTTTCATGAAGTGAACGGCAACATCCTGACCTATTAAACCATTTATATGTTGGAAACACAAAGAGTTATGAGCTAACGCTTCATCACTGAGCAAGATGACAAATATATGGAGGCTCTGGAAGTACAGAGCATAAATTAGGCTAACAGTTGACTAAAATTGCCCCCACCAAATTCTGGGCCCTGGGGATTCCCTCACATTTTGTGCTTTAACTATAGACAAATAGCAGATATACAAGCTCACAGCACGGCACCGAGTGCCGCGCGGCGAGCTTGTAGATCTGCTATTTTTTTTAAATCGTGAAAAGTCTTGGAATATTTCAAATCCTTCTAAGGTTTTTTTTTAATGTATGTTTCTATGTCAGTGGTGCTCAAACGTTTTCATGTCAAGGACCACCAAAAATGATATGTATTTGGACACGTACCCCCATCTGGAATATTTAATTCTAGGGACCCCCCAGAATCAACACTTGTGTTACAATTGTTCACTTAAATTCAAAGATTTGCACACATTTTCACGACTTTTCAGAAATAGCAGACCTACAAGCTCACACTGTGAGCATTTATATCTGCTATTTTTCGACAGCTATAACAGTATAAAGTAATTAAGGTCCCATGGCACCTTGGGCCCTAGTAACTCATTCCCCCTGACTCAAGGAAAAACCTGCATTTTTCGAAAGAGCACATTAGTAGGCAGGGTTGTTAGGGTTACTTTTAAAAAGGAATCCCCTACAGTTACAAGTTACTTGCAAAGAAAATGTAGTCAGTAACGTAATCTGATTATCACAATTTAAAAAGTAACTGCTAGTTACTTTCAGTTACTTTTGGATTACTTTTTAGCAAAACTATATTTAATTAAATAAAACAAGTTTTACCATTGATAACTAGACAAGAATATTGAGCCTATGAAATTAGGAAAAGGACAACAGAATGTTACTTAAACAAAGTGGCAGTACTTTACGTTGATTCGACTTGATTATTTTATTGTTTGGCGTTATAACTTATTTGTAAAATTGATGAGGGCAAGGGGAGAATGTAATCCAGCATGTAACCCCCATCATTCAGATCCGTTACTGTAATCCAGATTACACATTTTAAAATGTAACCTGAGACTTTACAAGTTACCAGTTTTTTTGTAATCTGATTACGTAATCCCGTTACATGTAATCCGTTACTTAACAACCCTGTTAGTAGGCCTATAATTAATTGGGTCATAACCCAACTATACTATTGGAGAACCAGACACTCAACTTTTGACCCCAAATACATCTGATTCTGAGGGTCCTTGACATGAAAAGGTTTGAGAACTGTTTTTCAAAAACCATAGGATTTAGAAGACATGTATAGAATAGAATTGGGTCAATATATTCACGATTCACGACTTAAAAAATAATAGCAGATCTACAAGCTCACAGCAGATCTGCTATTTTTCAATATTTAAAGCATAAAATTATGGTTCATGTCAGAGGTCTTCAGCAGGGGGTCCAGGACCCCTAGGGGGTCGGTCCTCAGAGTTACTACAGGGGGTCCTCCAGATCGTCCAATAATTTTTATATTAACAACTTGAACCCTAGTGTCATATTATTCTGAGAACTGTAGCCGAAAATAGCAGATCTACAAGCTCGCAGCGCCTCGCGCTGTGTGGCGTTGTGAGCTTGTAGATCGGCTATTTTCGGCAAAGAGCTTTGGTGAGGGGAAAAAAAGCAGACTAAGTACATAGTGAAAGGTCAGGTTTATTAAGTATTGACGATTCAAGTGGTTAAATGTCTAAAAACACACATTGACATGAATCCAAAATACACTGATGATTGTGCTGTCAAACAATGAAAACTATATGGAATCTATGAACAGATTGTGGGGGTCCCTGCTTCATCTCTCTCTCAACTAAGGGGTCCTTGGCCTGAAAAAAATAATAATAATAATAATAAAAAAAAAAAAAAACTTGAAGACCCCTGGTGTATGTGGTTAAAATGTTCCAGGTCTTAATGGGTTAATGTTGTCACACTGATTGTTGAGAAAATAAAAACACGGCACTTCATGTCAAGAAGGTCGCCGACCCCTGAAATCCCACGTTATCAGCCTGGCTAATGTATAGCCAGCAGTCATGGTCTGGAGAGGGTCAAGTTATACACCGGGGTCAAAGGGCATGCAGGGGCCGAAGCCCCTCTCTGATGTCCATGTCACTGTGTCTACACGCAGGCCTGCTATCTGCAGTGGTGTAAAGTAACTAAGCACATTTACTCAAGTACTGAACTTAAAGGGATATTCAACTTTCAAAAAAACCTTTGGCCATTTTATCGTCTAATCAGGCTTTTATGAACACCCTGGACAGTTTTTCATTTGCCTGATTCGATATTTAGATATTTGATCCAGGCCCAGGGCTCCTCCCCATACACGGCCATTGTAACTTCAAACTTCATTTTAACCATGATAAATGATTCATTAAAAACACCCATTATTTTTTTTCTGGTGACTCATACTACCCCCCTAATGCTTGAGCAGGCCGTGTTTTTTCGATAACCTTTTTCATTTATTTTTAATAATTTTGTATTGTATTTTCTTTTTTCCATTTCCCAAAGAATTATTAAAAATACATGAAAAGGGTTATTGAGAAAACACGGCCTGCTCACGTATTAGGAGGGTATTATGAGTCACCAGAAAGATAATAGGTGTTTTTAATGAATCTATCATGGTTAAAATGGAGTTTGAAGTTACAATGGGTGTGTATGGGGAGATGCAACAATTCTTTGCTCGTCTGATGTCTACCTTTCACAAACAAATTATTACAAATGGAAACAACTGCTCAGCAAACTCAAATAAAATCCTTTTAGTCAGTACACAATTGTGATTCTGTTCTCTTCACTTCCGCTATGGGAGCAACGGGGTGCTGTTGCATGGAGTTACTCTCCAAGACTAATTCTGAGATCCAGTGGAGATGATCGTCAGTGGATCAGGGACGAAGAGGAACCTATAGGCCTATACAAAAAATAAAGAAAGATTTTTTTAATTTTCTTCATAAATAATCAGTCTATTTATTTGAGGTACTGTCTTACACATATATTTGTCTTGGTGACTTATTTAGGCCTACACAAATAAGTCAAAAGATTGACCATTTTCATAAAGTATAATAAATATACTGTATTCATCCTACTGTACATATCATTTTATATCCTAGACCCATAAACATTGTGTACAATTAATTCGTTTAATTCATGTCTAATATCATGCTTTGATATATCAGGGCTGCCAAGTTTCAGAAAAAGTTAGGAGTGAGACTTTGAGGGGCCACATGGGCCTGCTGTTACTCCTTTTGTCCACAGGGCGGCAGCATCTCATAAACAGATGTGAATCTTTAGCAGTGACACAGCCATTTTATGATGGATACAGGTCAACTGGATCTCCATTGCTTATTTTTTTTCCCTAAATGGGACAGATCCATGTTGATGACATGACTATAGACATACTGTGTTCCACTTTGCGTGATTTTAGGGCAAAATCTGTAGGAGCAGTGTCCAAAAATGTGTTTGAAAAATTGTCCTGATGGTGGCTCTAAATGGGACAGATCCATGTTGATGAAATGAGTCTAGACATACTGTGTACCGATTTGCGTAATTTTAGGGCAAAATGTGTATAGGAGCAGTGTCCAAAATGTGTTTTGCAAGAATCGGCCTCATGGTGGCGCTAGAAGAGGGCCATGTTAGAAATGAGGGGTGGAGGTTGTGGTTTGGCAGCCAAGGAGTGTGTGTGCAACGTTTGGCATGGATAGGGGCAACGGTGCGGTAGATACAATATGAGAAGGGGAAAGCAAGTGTGACGTGACGTGACAGACTGACAGACTGGCTGATAGTAACTGCGACCTGACGGTCTACATGAAAGACATTACAGACTCTAATAGCTCTATGTCTACATATAACATCCATATAGTGGGTTTTGACCCAGTCTCTCTCTTACTTGAACTTCCTCCACTTCCTCCACTTCCTTCCACCTCCATCTCACTTTCATTCTCCATGTTGTCCTTTTCTGAAACATACATTTTGATGTTATTTATTAAAAACATTTCAGTTTACAGTTTGAAGTTAAAATGGGTTTGTATAGGAGGGGGGCGTGTCTGATAAAATATCAAATATCGAAATATTGAATCAAGCAACATAAAAACTGTCTGGGGTGTTCACAAAAGCCAGAGTAGACGATCAAATGACCCAATATATTTTCCTATCGATTACTCACCCCATGGACACTTGAATTCATGGATATTGTTTCAGGCAGAAAGAGCATTAATAATCTACATGCAATGAAGTCCTGGATTTGCATTTCATATTGTACTGTATTTACCAGGTTGTGCTTTCATTCACTAAATTGGTCAGACCATGATTAAAAAAGCAGAAGAATAGAAGAAGTTTCCAAAACATGAAGATATACCTCCAATCTGTCCAGTCAGTTCTTCCACAGCGTTCTCATGGTAAGTCAGATCAATCATCATGTCCATGATTAACAGCTCATAAAGGTTGGCTGAAATCAGCACAGTATTAACTTTAAGTCAATCATAAATACTTCTGAGTGGTCAACTTCTCATAGCCACATAGTGTTGGAAAGTAACATACAAAGTAGCCTACATTTACTTCAGTACTGTACTTGTTTTTTGTACTTATTTCCAATTTCCAATAATTTTACTTCTACTCCATTATTGTACTCTTATTTGATAACTTTAGTTACTAGATACTTTGATGCTTGGATTTGGAATATATATATATATATATATATATATATATATATATATATATATATATATATATATATATATATATACATACATACATACATACATACATACATACATACATACATACATACATACATACATACATACATACATATATATATATATATATATACATACATACATACATACATACATACATACATACATACACACACACACACACACACACACACACACACACACACACACACACACACACACACACACACACACACACACACACACACACACACACACACACACACACTAGCCACTCCAGCCCGCCCGATATACATTTTGGCCCTTTGTAAATAGCTGATCTACAAGTTCACAATGCAGCGCGATGCGAGGCATAGTGAGCTTGTAGATCTGCTATTTTTTTTTTTTCAAAAGATTTATATTCATTTGAAAACTTGAAAGGGACATTCTACTTGATGGGTACTTTTAGATTTGGGACTATAATAAGAACATTTTGATGCAAATACATTTGTACTTTTACTCAAGTACATTTCAAATTGTATGGATGAAATATAAATTACATAATACATTACATACTGCGCCTGTTCACTGAGCTTGTCTCAAAACATTGGTGTAACATTTTAATCAATTCAAGGTGCCGTGAAATCATGGCTTGAGTGCTTACAGGAGGTGCTGCTGCAGAGTCCCACTTTCTTACAGAGAGCCAAAGGATTACGGTAACTTTTCAGTAGTGGAATGGTCTTGTGGCTGGCCTTCCTACTGAGCCATCTACAGTGTTTCCTGAACCAGGGGTGTACATACTTTGAATTGCACATTAATTCCTCTGCCTGCTGTGGCGTGTCCTGTGAGACAGATAGAAAGCTCCAGCTTGAAAATATCCAGCTAGAAAATATGTTATCACACAGCAGTGACAGCTACTAACATCACTTATTTGTGGTGGTGGTGGTGGTGGGTCAGAAATGATCGTGAGGAGAAAGAATAAAAGCTGCACACTTCACTCCAATCACACATCAGTTAAGGATTGCATTATGCTTTCACATTATGACACACGACTTACCGCTGTTTGGATGATGTCATAAAGGAAAGCAGCTACTTTCTTACAGGTTGAACATCGCCATAGCATCATTACATCATGATCAGCAGTGAGATCTAAAATAATGAAAATAGTGAAATTTAAATTTGAAATCAGATTTCTCTCTCAGTTAAAGGACAACTTTGTTTTTTTACAACAAGGGTTCACATTTTAGATTGTAATTAGAGAAAAGAAAAAGTAAGTGTTAAAATGTTTTGTTTTGCTTCATTCTATTGTTTTATTGCGTTTACCTTGCTAAAATGTGGGGCATGCGTACGCATGGGGGCATGTGTACGAGTGGCTAAATATGTCTTTTTAGACACAATAAGCCAGCAGTTTCTCTATTGCTATTTACAGTAACACTTCTAGCCCCCATAAGTCACATCCAACCATGAAAGGTTGCGTTGTATCTTGGGAATGGGCTTATTCTATGTAAAATGACATATTTAGCCACTTGTATGCATGCCCCCAACCACTGAAATAAGAATCTCTAAAACAATAGAAAGAAGTAAATCTAAAGTTGTCCTTTAACACATTTTAAACTCTATAACTCTATATCTACATGAAAGACATTACAGACTCTATTGCTCTATGTCTACATCCATATAGTGGGTTTTGACGCGACCACGGTTTTCCCGGTGAACCTGAGCGCAACGGTGGGGGCGCGGGAGTGTGGGGAGGAACACACACCACTGACTATTGCTGATGATGGAGAGGTTATAGCTTTATGTATTGAGAGGAACTCTTTCCGATTTCGTAAGAGACTCGTCGCCAATTGCAAGATATTTAAAAGTTATTTGGGGCCATGATGATAACCTCTTCTTCCCACTACTAGACTAATAAGGATTTATATTGTCTGTGTAATTGTTTACAACCACAAATTCCACAATTAGTCACGTGTGGCAAGATCGCGGTTCTACTAGTTTTATAGTAGGTTAGTGTAGGCTTAGATTAGAATAATTTTTGGAAGTTAATTTAATGTTTTCCATTTAATGATTTCCTTTATCCTCATCTAATCTTGCGTTAATGCACACAACTGTTTTCGACAGATTTTGAGGCTTAGTAGGCTTTTCAGAAGTTAATGGAATGTTTTCCATTTAATGATTTCCTTTATCGTCATCTTGCGCTAATGCACGCAACTGTTTTCGCCAGGTCTTATTTTAGTTGTTTCTCATAAGCTCGCAACCCTCCTTGCCCATCGGCCCCCACCGTTGCGCTTAGGTTCACCGGGAAAACCGCGGTCGCGATTTTGACCCAGTCTCTCTCTTACTTGAACTTTCTCCACTTCCTTCCACCTCTGTCTCACTTTCATTCTCCGTGTTGTCCTTTTCTGAAACATAATTTTTTTAAATATTAAAACAAAATGTGTGTGTGTGCGTGCGTGCGTGCGTGCGTGCGTGCGTGCGTGCGTGCGTGCGTGTGTGTGTGTGTGTGCGCCACCCAGGCAAGGACCCACCCATCAAAGGAAACAGAATGAACTGAAAGACTTGCTTGAAAACGTGGAACTCGGGTAACCTTTTCAAAAGGGGAATGCAGTACAATACATTGTAACATAATCAGACAAACCAACAAACAAAGGCAGACATAAACTAAAGGGCTATAAATAGACTAGGCACTCAGGGAGAATGGGAACAGGTGAGGAGAGCGACAAAGGTGAAAACTGGGTGTGACACTGTAGCTGAGCACGCACGCACGCACGCGCACACACACACACACACACACACACACACACACACACACACACACACACACAACATCTTCTGTTACAAGCTGTAACAGAACTAGAACTATTTTAGATTCACGAGGAAAGATACCAGATTGTAAAGATAAGCCAAAAAATACGAGTTGAGGGTTGAATAATAAAACCAATTATTTAATTAAAACTACTTCTAAACCCATCATGACCTTCAGCATTATTTAAATTTGAGACAATACCCACTTCATCAACACTGGGTGGATCAAAACTGCAGAGTGGAGAATGACCCTTAATTAAACTCCATGGACCCTGACCATCACCATGACCAGGGAGGGAACAGAGTTGGAGTTGACCCTCGACCATCATGGTTGAGGGTCATTTGAACCATCCCATCAGCCCGGTTCCAGATTTCATTTTCGGGCCAGCCTGGTATTAACACATATGGTGCCAACCCGAGTTTCCCGAGTTTGAAAAGGTACCACCCCTGTGCCAACCCCGAGTTTCCCGAGTT